>NC_056726.1:1179920560-1179970560 GCF_019279795.1 Protopterus annectens | reverse complement strand
ACTTTGAGGCAGCCAGTGCAGGACATTGTGTTTATGCCCTCTATTCTTTTTGTGAGGAACCTTTGTGGACATTCCCATTGCTGCATATGTCTAGTCAGATACATAGTGAAGTGGGAATTATGCTATATGATGGGACTGATGGAGACCAAGTACAGTGGTATGATAACCTCTCTGCATCTAGATCCAATGCCCTTCAGTATAAATTGAGCAACATAGATGTTTTTTTTTACTACCTTTGACACATGCTGGTTGAAGCCTAGGTCACTATCTAAATGAGTTCCAAGATTTCTGAGTAGTGAATCTACTTTTAAGGGTGTTTTAGTGATGGTGTATTTACTCAGAGTGGCAGACTTACCGAAAGGTACTATAATTTATTTCATGGTACTGCATTTTAAGCCATGGCTTTGACACCAAATGTGTTTCTGTATTAGACCTTCATAAAGGGTGTTCTTGGTTTGGGGGGTAGGGTTCAATGACTGCTCACAGTTTGCAGTCATCTGCAAACTTGGTTATCCAGGGTTCTTTGATGTTGCCTTTGACATCCAAGAAGTAGATGCCAAAAAGGAGTGGGTCTAACACAGAGCCCTGGGGGACCCAGCAATGACTGGCTTCTCTGTGGTGGTGGTCTCACTGATTCTAACCTCCTGGGTCCTATCAGTGAGTCAGCTAGTTAGCCAGTATGCTATAAAGGGGTATATACCTAGTTTAGTAAGCTTGTTGAAAACTCCTGACTGAGGTATTGTATCAAATGCCTTACCCTGATCTAAGTAGGCGATATGCAAGGTTTTCCTTAATCTATTGCCTTACTAATCTTTCCAAAGATGTCCACCTGATTTAGTAAGCATGACCTTCCTTTGACAAAGCCAAAATGAGATGGATCCAGTGTCTGTTGGTCTCCTATGTCCTTGTTGATAATTTCCATGATAATTCTTTACATGGTTTTGTAAATAAGACTACTCAGACTAATGGGTCTGTAGTTTCCAGGATCTGTTGGGGGCCCTATCTTATGAAGGGGAATGACAGTTACAGTCCTCCATTCACTTGAACCAAGACCTGTTTTAAGACTATAGTTAAATAATGACTCCAGGGGTCCTGATAAATCATAGTTTAGGCTATTAAGGAGGAATTCTGGGATATTATCAGACTGAGGATGTGTCCATGGATTTAGTGAGTGCAGACAGTACATGTTCCCTAGTTATAGTTGGAGGGGTTATGTTTGAGGGTATTATTGTGGACATGATTGGGGGTGGGGGTAAAGCTGGAACTGATTTTATTCACTAACAAGATCACTGTATTGCCCAGATCAATGCATGTGACACCATTAACCAGCAGTTCAGCACATTGCTGTGTGCTGCCCTCGATGTCTTGATGTGTCTGACATACAGTAGCTGTAGGAGGCCTTAGGTTATCTTTCACCAGGGTTGATATCTTAACCTTAAATTTGGCTTTTACAGAAACCACTATAAAGCCATTGACATGGTTGTACAAAGTTTCTGACAGCAATTTAGCATAGGTTGGTGTGTTCTCAGGGTTTGGAGTTACATTAAATTTGACAAACCATCACATAACAACAGGTAATTACCTTGGAATAGTTTTTAACTGTTATTGGTTTTAATGGGATTACAGAGTTGTGTTTGCTTTCAAATGAGACACCTTTATGGTGGGACCTTACCAGGGAGGAAAAGACAATGAGAGAGATAGCATTATCCCATATCTGTGAGCAAGAGATATAGTATGTTGGAGTCTCTAGTGGGTATATTCACTAAGGGTGTTTGTATTCACAAATTCCAGGAATCTCTGTGCCTATAGATTTGAGGCCATGTATGAATCCCAGTCTATAGAGGGGTAAATTAAAACCTCCCAGGAGTATGGCATTAATCTGGATGTTAAGCATCTCCTGTAGGTCCTGGTATACATTTTGAGTTTCTTGGGACATGGAGAGTGACCTATAGCTGGCTAGGATATGGTACAGGATTTTGTTTGTTGTGATCTGCATGTGGAGGAACTCCAGCATGTCATCCTAGTTGACTACCCAAGAGTTATACTTGTTATTGAAGTATTTTGACACACCTCCACCTACAGCCCATGTCTGTGCAGCTGTTGGTCTAAGAGGGTTTAAGGCAATGAAAGCTTGCACTGCTGGGGTACTCCTTCCTGCTTTAAACCATATCTGAGTAACTGAAGATATCTATAATCTTGAATGTAAGGAGGGCTCAGAGGGAGTTAAGTTATTTAGTTATGCTTCTGGAACTGAGCAGTAACACCTTAAGGTTCTGTTGAGTTGATTTTACTATGTCAGTAGGCTTGTCAAATTGGCATTGCCTAAAAAGGCACTATGAGGGTGGGCAAAGCCTTAGCCAGTATTTGAAAGCCTAGAGAAGAAAGGTGCAGAACATCCTTGGCAAAGCAATATGGGCTGTCAACTATGTCCTCCCAAGCTTACAAATATTAGATCCTTTTAGAATGACATCAGCAAGACAGTTGGAGATATCAATCATTTTTGCTCATATTGTGGCATCATCTCTGTGATGGTAATATGCTGCTCACTACCGGGCTCATACCAGACTGAGACACATAGTCTGAAAACTCAGTAATGTCTCTCTTCATATAATCCATGGAGTTACATCTTGGGTCATTTACATCTTCTTGGAGTATTATGGAATCACACTTTTATCTGAGGTGTATTGACTTGAGTGCATGCTTGATTTGTTACATCCTGGCTCCAGATAGGCAACTAACAGTTATCTTCTCTTTGTTCAGCCTGGTTAGAGGGCATCATATATCTTACAATGGAGTCCCCTAAGATGATATTCCCAGGAATTGTGTTTGCTTACCTTAGGGCTTAGGGGCTTAGTGTTTGGAGTTCCACTGACAGTGACAGTACATGTGGTATTAGGTGTTCTTTTTTCTGAGTGCCTTTGGGCTTGTTGAGGCATAGCTTTGATACTGGGTGGTCTAGGTGAACTTTTTTGGTTAGAAGGTTGCTTTTAAGTACCTCAGCATATGTTAGTTTATGTGTATGTTGTGTGCTATGTAAGCTGGGGTTGTGTGTGTGGTTTGGGCAACCTGATGTGGACTTGTATGGAAGACTTTAGCATCCAGTATCATTGTGTAATTACACCTCTCACATACTGTGTCTGATTCTTTAAGGATTAAATGGTTGTCAGTAAACATGAGACAGTGAATACATAGTCTCAAGATGCCCATATCCACCAAGGTGGCTACAAAATTGCATATCCATAATGTCCTGCCCTTTGATTTGTGAGCAACAGAGTGTGGCGTATTAAGGTTAGAAGACTATTAAGTGTGCAGTGTTTGTGCAAGGGTACTTTACTGCGGCAGATTCAGCTAAACAGTTCTAAATTCTACTAACTTTAATGTCTACACAGTAATGAATTTTGCTAAATCTGTAGGCATTGCCATTTGAGGCCAAACTAGCTGCTCTAATCTTGTTATTCCACAAGGTATTTGTGCTATGTTGCTACTTTACAGGTTACAGAATTATGGACTGTTATACAGAGAAAATACACTTTCTGAGTGTTTCCTGTACAGGGCACTGTTACCTCTCCACAGATATGCAAAAGTTATAGCAACACATAAAAATAAAAACAGAAAATGAAATAATTAGCTATCTGGTCAACAGCTTAACCACAGTACAAGTCTTTTTGTGTATTTCCCAATTCAGGTAAACCAGGGAGACACCTGATGCATCAATATGAATAAATCAAGTCCTCTTGATGTAAAAACACAGTAGAAGAGACCCACAAGTGAAGTTTTAAAGCAAACTACTTAAACAACTAGCTAAAAGTCCCCTGCTGAAGGTAAGTTCAAGACACTAACAGTGAGAGGAAGAGCATTTTTTACAAACAAATTCAATGAAATGTACACATAACGGCAGGAAACAAAAGCAATCACTCAAAATAACTTTAGTTTAATTTAGTAATCGAAGGTACTTAACTTTACTTAGATGGCACTGGATACAAGTAAAATGCTTTTGGAATTCAATCTAGGCCTACAGGCTTTGCTGAGCTTGAGAAAAATGAGCAGGAGACAATATGTGGCAAAGAAGGTTTACTTAAGAACAATATTGGTTTGCTGGGGAGCAATCAGTATTATGAGTCTGTGGAAAACAATGGATTGGAGGAGTACATCAATAGCTTATACAACAGTCAATAGCAGTGAAAGAGGTGAAAGGGGTATTTTGAAAATCAGATAAATAATAAGGGGTGGAAGGCAGAGACATAGCCTTATAAAACAACAAACAGAAGGGTGGGAGGATTGGTGAATCTTCAAGGAACAAGTAGGCTAGCTACGGAGGCTTGTAATCAAAGGCAATAGTAGAACTCTTTCGGAAACTTTAATTTGTTAGTGGGAGATGGGACAGACACAGAACTTAAGCATGTAAATGATAAATACAATATAAAATCATTAAACACAAACTGTAGCAGAGACAATTCTTTAATTATTGAACTTCTACTACAGTTTAAGGCACCGTACTATGCTGAAGTTTGCCAGTAATGCTGCTTATGGAAACATGCAGCAATAAATGACTGAGGCACAGATCTGACAGTAGTACATAGCTCTTCAACAACTGTGAATTAAACTACACGATGTTGGCACAGCAGGGTTTAAAATGCAAACAAATAGCATTTACAGGTAATTTTACTTGTGTAAATAAAAGTGCAGAATAATTCATAACTACAATTTTCCCACAACTGCTAATTAAAATACAAGACTAAGGTTCCCAAACAAACTACAAATTGCAATCAGATGGAACAGAGCAAAAAAGGTACAAAATAGTATCACCACACAGGTCACAAGGGCACTTAAAGATTTAACCAGAATTGTAATAATAAAAATAATTGAATTATCCTTCCTTTTTTTGAAAAGCTATTTACTTACAATTTCACACCTCTCTAAGTGTTGGTTAAAAGCCACTGATTAGGGGTAGCTCTTTGCTGGAAATAGGAAGTAGCTAGAGAGATGTCCAATCACATTAACTTTAGATTAATGTGTTTGTGGGTATGGGGTAAGCATAGAATACAAGCAGGTAAATGATAAGCAGACTATAAAAGCATAGACTATAAAAACAACAACTGGAAAGGCCACAGAAATACCTCACAAAGAGGGTTACCGGCCTCAAACAGATGCCCTATGCAGACAATCTCAAAAAACTCCAGCTTTACTCGGTTGAATATCGCCTATTCAGATGTGATCTCTGCCTAACATACAAAGCTATGTCAAACCCAGAGATATTGGACATGCTCTACTTAAAGAAGTCCCAATCCCTCGAAGCTATACGGTCTAGGGACCTAAACCTTGTCTCCACAATAAACAGAACATGCCAGAGGGATAGATTCCTCTCCCAGAGACTTCCCATACTCTGGAATAAACTACCTATCTATATCAAACAAAGCTCCTCATTAGTACTCTTCAAAAAAAATCTTGATGATTAGATGGGAAATAGGAAATTCACCCCAGGGATCACTTCTGTGGCTCTGCTCGACAGTGGCACAGGAAAATAATTTTCTTGGGTGGCAAAAGCCAGGGTACATTTTTGTCTGGGTTTATATAGGCCCTAGGGCCGATAGCCTAGTACCTATCTATGAACCTATTGAAGCACAACTGGAACAGAGACAATTGTCTCACTACTGAACATCTACTACAGTTTAAGGACCAGACTATGCAGATATTTGCCAGTTACACTGTTTATGGAAACATACAGTAATAAATAAACTAGGTGCACTTCTGATAGTAAAACACAATGCTGTCACAAATGTGAATCAAACTACAAAACTTTGGCCCAGCAGGGTTTATGATACAAACAGATAACTTTTACAAGTGCTTTCCTTGTGGAAACAGAAGTGCAGAATAATGCAAAAACAAAATTTTCATACAACTGCCAATAAAAATATATGAATAAAATCCCAGAACTAACAAAAAAATGCAAACAGGTGCAACAGAGAAGAAAAGTACAACATAGTATCACCACAAAAGTCACAAGTACACTTAAAGATTTATGCATTCTTGAAATCATTAAAATAATTAAATTCTCTCTCTCTCTCTTTTTTGAAATTCTAGTTACTGACACTTCCACACCTCTTCACGTGTTGTAGAAAAGACCTACATATACATATTTATACTGAATATCAGACAAGATGTAAGTCCATTGAAGAGTAGAAGCTTTCCAAGAATTATCAAGATGACCAAAGAAACATTAAGGGCATTAAAATGGAATTTTATACAATGCTGGGAATGTTATGATGGAGTCAAAGAGGGGAAATGATGGAATTGTAAGGTGTACTTAAGTGAAGATATGGATATGTGGATAAATATCAGAAATCCTAGAAAATACACTGAATGAATATGATGCATTGTTAGGTTGTCATTCAGAGGATCATTTTAAACTCATTTTCTTCTTTAGTTCAGTAGTAAAAGTCCACAAACACTTTACTACCTCAAGCCTTGGGTCATTTCAGTTTTCATAAGCAATAGATGTGCATTTGTTTTAGTCCCCATGATATCCCTGTCAAAAAGAGGTCTACTACATCATTGCCCTGCCATTCTTTAAAATAATCCAATGAATAGTAGCTCTGCTATACCTAATCAGAAGTACTTCCCTTTCATATAGCTACCAAACAATCAGTATGATATCCTCAAGACAATAGCAGACAACAGAGTATGTAAGATGAAGAAATTTATTCTGCATTCGAGACAGATAATCTACAAATGATAATGAAATGAGAAAGAGAAAGAGGGAGTATTAAGAGAGTGAAAGAAAGCAGCTAAAAACGTCCTCAATATCCAAAAATCATCATCTGTATTACATGGTACTGCCATTAAGCCATAATACTGCTTGACTATCCTGTTTGTGAACTGTTTGCTTTACCTGCCACAGCATAATTATACAACAGAGTCACGGTTTCATGAAAAAACCCTGCTGCCAAATGAAATTATTCCAGACTTCTGCATTTCTCAAGAGCTTGTTATATCATCTGCATTTATATATGTTTCTTATGTGATATTTTTAATTTAAAAGGATGCCAATTATCATAGGGTGGTATACTCCATCATATAGCAGTAGATAACAATATATGTCACTCATGTTTCATATTTTTCAGATTCAGTCTTAAATTGATGTAGGCATTTTGTGCAGAAAGTCATTGACAGTGTAGAACAATTTCAGATTTCTGGTTAATAGACTAATGTCATTCAAATAACCTAATTATTATTACCAGGTTAGGAATATTTAAGGTTTCTTATTCTGATAATTCCTAAATTTTCCAACAACTTTGTAATGTTACTCAATGTTGCAATGGATATGGAGGCTATCCTAATAAATGATTATGGTAAGTCAGATCAAGTCTTGAATGGAATGTCAGTTATCACAGGACAAACACACACACACACTACAATGACACAGAAACACTTATCTAGAGGCAGACATGGAGAACCATCAATTTACCTATCAACATGTTTGTGGGATATTAAAAGCAAACATATATTCTTCAAAAACCTACACAATTTCAGGCATTTAGTAGGAGCACACAGACTTCACAATAAAGGCATCCCACTTCAGAAACATACCAGAGATCAAAGATCTGTCATAAGGGAACCCTAATTGTTACACTGCTGTGACAGCTATGCTCTTAATTATTTAAATTATATTTCTAATATGGGACATTTTGATACCATATGATGACAATGGATAATGGGAACTGTTAAAACATATAAGATGCACTATGTCAGACACAATTATTCACTCATAAGAACTCACACTGTGTGCTGTGAGGCCAATATGGTGACTGATAAGCAGCAGTGTTAATTTGCTCTGCAGCTTTAATATACTTCTTGGCAGGAGTTCTGTGTGATATCTTATTTTTCTTCTTTGGACATAAACATTAAGCAAAAGAAAAAAAGAAGAGCTGCTGATCAAGCCTGTCTGAGAAGTGTCCCCTGTTCTAACAATTTTCTGTCAAAACATTGCATTGATATGAACAACTAACCAAGAGGATAAGCTACTCTAAGACAGTTAAGATTCTTCAGGAAAAAGGAAGTACAATCACTATTAAATAATACTAAAGCCATTTCTTCAAGGTTTGACAGATTGGACTTTAATTAAAATAAACACCATAAATGAAGATTGCAAAAACAAATTGAATTAATGAGTGGTTTAGTCAAATAGCACATTATTCAGACTGCTGGAACAGAAATGCCTTTGAAGGAACAATACCAGAAGAAGAAGAAAACAACTTATTAATTAAAAAAAAGATGATCTGGAGAATACATCACAAAGGAACAACTTAATCACATATAGCATGCCAGAGAACCACAAAGGAGGAAATATACACACTGAGCCGAGTGGAAGAGGGGCATTCACTACAATTCTGATCTGGTATATATATATATATATATAACAATAAGTATCCTGTTGTTTTGCTTATTTTTACTAGTTATTGCTTCTAGCAAATTATATATAACCCATTTTATTGCCTGCTGCATACTTTTTACTGTATTTTTATTGCTATTAACTAATCTGCATGGTTAAACTAAAATTGTCTGCCTTACAGGGCCTGATAAATAAGGCTTTTGCTGTTACACTGTTTGTAAAGCTTGTTAGCTAGTTTTACTGTGTGAAAGGAATTAACAGGAATTTTTTTTCTACTTGTTAAGCACCTGTTTGTTTGTTCTTATTTCCTTCCAAGGAGTGTATCATATAACTGATTTGTTTGCAGTTAAAAGCATTCTGTAGAATCTCCTTTCTCCTTTATCTGTTTAAAAACTTTCATTTTTGTGGCTCACTGTTCTTCTTTTGTTGTGATAAACATTTCTGTAATGTTTACTGTCTAAAGGATTGTAGGCTAGTAGCTTTAGAATTCTCCATCCCCCTCCCAGTTGGTATATTTCTGTTATACTTGGTGGGTTTGCAGTTGCCTGCACCTACTGTAAATTTGATCTGCGACACTCCTCCCAGTCTAGTGTAATTAAATCATTCTACCTAATACAGAGAGAACACTTGAGAAGGCCAACCCACTTAGTTTCCTAACCTCAAATTATCTTCTGCTTCTCCCCTCTCCCTTTCCTTTATAAAAAAAGAAAAAAAAACTTTGCTAGAATCTCCCTGTGTTCTGCTTAACTGTAACAAAAAAAATTACGCTTGTTTCCTGCCTTTCCTGTAACTAGTCTAATCCAGATACAGATTTGCTGTATTCAGGATTGCTTGTAAGCTCCTGAGTCCCCCAAGCCTTTCTGTGTTGGAAGGAAGCCTTCTAGCTTATCAGGGAAAGTGGTAAGCACTAGGTAATCTATCTAACACATAAGGAGTGGTTCTGGCCCAGAAATTGTAGTTATTGACCATTTGGGCAGTTTTTTCATCTTTCTCAACATTCTGATTTAAAAGCCCACATTTGCACTCCCTCCCCCCTTTCCTGTAATTAGTCTAGTCCAGATACAGATTTGCTGTATCAGGACTGCTTGTAAGCTCCTGAGGCCCCCAAGCCTTTCTGTGTTGGAGGGAAGCCTGCTAGCTTATCAGTGGGTGTGGTAAGCACTAGGTAACCTATATACCACATAAGGAGTGGTTTCACACCTAGAAATTGTAGTTACTGGCCATTTGGGCCATTTTTCCATCTCTCTGAATCAGCGACTATTGGCAAAAACCAATAACAATGACAAAACCAAAAACAAAAATCCAACAAACTCCGCTGTATGGTACAATAAAGGCTGTCCTCCACTTGATATACTCCAAAAATTAGGAACACTGAGTGTATAGGAATACACTTTTATTCACTAATAAAACATACAAATTGAGCGTACTTTCATCTCATACACTGAGACTTCTTCAGAATCAACTGCTAATAAAAAACTCGTTTAAATAACCTTCCACAGTACTCGGCTGCCGTGGTAATTAATGAATTGATAATTGCATTTAACTAATTAATATATTATTACATCTCTATACCATACATATCTCATATAAAATCCATATAATATGTATATACTACATTATAAATAAACGAGTTGAATAGGAAACAAAAAAACTCACTGAAAACAAAAACGGAACACCACTGCAGCCAGGACGATGTAAAAGAAAAGAAACGCAATTTATTTCAAGACCAAAACAGCGTTTTCGCTTCTAGAAAGCCAGAAGCTTCATCAGCAGTTGAAAGGATTAAAACCAAGTGCATTTAAAACAAAGTAACTGGCGCTTGTTGACGACATCACCACAAGCGCCACAATGTTGCTTAAAGGGGCAACGGTAACACTTAAAAGGGCAACAATAACAAGGAGAGCGGGTGGAAACAAATACATAGTGTGCCCTGTAACACTTATTTAAAAGACTTCAACCATTCTAAAATGAAGTGTGAAGCTAAAAAATAGTATATAGTGAGTATCAAAAAACAAGAGCAACTAAATGTGCTACTACATCGGGTCACCTGACAGGAGCAAACAATGAGAAAAAAGCTTCATATCCAAGGAAATCAATGTGTTAGGGTTGCTATTACTTTAGGCTATAGATAGAATAGAATACTGAGAACAAAGAGCTATCAACAGCCCTTTCATGTTCGTTTGATCGTTAGAGTTCTCTGTACTGGTACTACAGGTACCAAATAAGTTCAGTGTCACTGGGCTCGATGGTGTTACAGACATATTACAAACGAGTTGAATAGGAAGAACTGTTTTTTTATCATGAATTCGGGGCTACACGACAGGCTAGGTTTATCTCCTATCTTTACTTACAGGAGGGGTAATAATCTCAAAGATTTTTTACAGAGAAACACGAAACGTGAACACTTGACGAGAATAAAGGGCACATCTACTTGTGGGTGTTGCAAATGGTGCAGATACCTGCGAGTAGGTAACTCTTTCATCATTGGGGAGAGGAAATATTTCATCAATCACAAAATCAATTGTAAAACAAAGGCCATAGTATACGTAGCTTTTTGCCAATGCTGCGCAGCTTTCTATGTTGGTAAAACGGATAGACGCTTCTGTGACCGTATATACCAACACATCTATGCCATCAACAACAAGAAAAGCGACAACGCGTTGTCAAAACACATTCTGAACAACAGTGGCCACAGCTTCCTGTTCATGGGCATTGATCATATCAGCATGGATATCAGAGGTGGCCCACAATCTCTCATTGTTGAGACTCGTGAGCTCGAATGGCAACTCCAACTGGACGCCTTTTCATTTCCTGGGCTAAACGAAAACTGTAACATTGCTGCTATTCTCAAATATAAGAGCTACCTTAGATAACACTCTTTTATTCTTAGTGGTGTACCAACCTACCCCTTTGGTCAACTCCAAGGACAGTGATCAATGTTGCATATTCTGCTTTGCTAGGGCTAAGCCCACTCAGTGTTCTATTCTATCTATAGCCTAAAGTAATAGCAACCCTAACACATTGATTTCCTTGGATATGAAGCTTTTTTCTCATTGTTTGCTCCTGTCAGGTGACCCGATGTAGTAGCACATTTAGTTGCTCTTGTTTTTTGATACTCACTATATACTATTTTTTAGCTTCACACTTCATTTTAGAATGGTTGAATTCTTTTAAATAAGTGTTACAGGGCACACTATGTATTTGTTTCCACCCGCTCTCCTTGTTATTGTTGCCCTTTTAAGTGTTACCATTGCCCCTTTAAGCAACATTGTGGCGCTTGTGGTGATGTCGTCAACAAGCGCCAGTTACTTTGTTTTAAATGCACTTGGTTTTAATCCTTTCAACTGCTGATGAAGCTTCTGGCTTTCTAGAAGC
The DNA here is from genome assembly GCF_019279795.1 of Protopterus annectens. NCBI lineage: Eukaryota > Metazoa > Chordata > Ceratodontiformes > Protopteridae > Protopterus > Protopterus annectens. The sequence continues at coordinate 1,179,958,796 of NC_056726.1, read as the reverse complement.
GAAAACGCTGTTTTGGTCTTGAAATAAATTGCGTTTCTTTTCTTTTACATCGTCCTGGCTGCAGTGGTGTTCCGTTTTTACATTATAAATAAAAATAAACATAAAAATAATAATAAATCAATTCTCGAAGGCTGGTTGAACTGTCATATATATAAATAAGCATATGAAATACATCGAGAAATATCTAACAACATACAAAATACACATAAAATTCATAAAAAAGAATCCTGAAAAATTCTTATCTAAAAATCTAATAATCTAGTGATACAAAGTGCTATTCTAAACAAGCTTAATGTAATAACAAAAAATTATAAAAATATATAAAGATGTAGAAAAAATAATAATAAAACTATTCTTAACATCTTGATGTACACACTCACAACCCAGTGGAATGTATGTGAACTATAAATATGTAACTTATTCGTATGAATACCACATCTAGTATGAAATATTGTACGTATAATTGTTTGATAAATGAAATAATATTATTATTATTATTTTTCTTGTATTACTCTCTTAGGATTCAATGACAGTAACTTCAAAGCTGGTTTTATAGAAATATGATCGTTCATACCTGGATGGGAACAAGAGTCTAATCTAATCTGCCATATCATTTCCCGATATTCCAGGAATGTCTCCCAATCACCACCCCTGTCTTTCTGTTTTACCTCTTCCAATATCCAAAATTTTATGTTCATGTTCTTACATCTAAGTGTATGCCTATAAAGTGTACTATTTTCATTGTTTTTGTTGATATCCCTAACATGTTCATATATACGAATTCTCAAATTCCTTTCGGTTTTACGCACATAGTATGCCCAATATGTCTTGCAATATACCAAGTAAACTACCCCTTTTGTGTAACAACTGGAGTAAATATAACTCTTCAATTTGAACCTAATACTAGGAATATTAAGTTCCTTTTCACCCGCTATGAATGGGCATTGTGCACATCTACCACATTTATGTGTGCCTACCTTTGCTTGTGCCCCTTCATTTCTCTCACCTCTCTTTTTCTCCAAAATATTCTTTAGATTTATGTTTCTTCTAAAACTATATTTAAGGGGTTGCTGAAAAATCTGTATTCTAATGGGCATTCTACTAAACATATTCAAGATTCCACTAATACATTTCTTCATCCATTCTATATCGGAATAGTAGGTTAAAACCAATCGAGGAATTTCTAAGCCTGGTGTCAATCTATCATTTTCTGTATAATCACTCATATTGGTATCCCCCTCCATGTTTATCTTTTAGGTTCACTAATAGCATTTTGTATAATAATCATCCCTTCATTTAACATTAATGGACCATATTTTGTATCTCGCTTCTTTATTATTTCTTTTTTGATATTCTGAATCATCTTATCTGGATATCCTCTTTCCCTGAACATGCTATGGACAAATTCAACCTCTCTGGTGAAGTCTGTGAATTCTGATGTCATTCTCGAGACCCTGATCATATGTCCCTTCAGAACATTCCTTTTGAGGTGATAGGGCTGATCACTTTGGTAATGTAGGTATGAATTAGAATAACATTCCTTCCTAAAGATGTTGGATTTGTATACTTCTCTAGTATAGTCTTTATTTATCCTAACATCTAAATATATCATAATCAAAAGTAAATTGTAAAAAATTGGTACTATTACTCAAGAATTCCATAAATTGATTAATTAATTCATGTGTCCCATCCCAGACTATAAGAATATCATCCAGGAACCCAAAATATCTCACAATATATTGTTGAAATTTTGACCCAGATATGTATGTTTATTCCCAATAAAACATTATTATATTATCATAAATTGGGGCACATGCTGAACCTACTGCAACCCCATTTAGTTGATGTTAAATATCCCCCTGAAAATAAATAAAATTATATTTCAGGACCAACTCCATGCTCTCAAGCACAAGTTTAAATTCATCAGGGTTCAGCATATGAAATTCAGTAAGCATCTTTTCAAACCATTCCAGACCATCCATATGAGAAATTACTGAAAATAAATCTTTTACGTCAATGGTTAAAACGAAAAATCTCTCTTGGAATGGAAGAGCACCAAATTTTCCCAAAAAATCCCAGGAGTCTACTAAAATATGTGGATATTTCAAATGAAAATGTTTTAGCTTTGTATCCACATATTTAGCTAGGGGTTGGGTTTTAGATCCCTGTGGTGTAACTATTGGCCTCATGGGAGGGTCTACAATTTGTGTATGTATTTTTGGGATTCTAAAACTCTCCGGTATAACTGGTTTAGATACTCTAAGAAAGTTAAATAGATCCACATCAATAAGTCCCTGCAATAAATTGTCTTCTAGTATAAGGTCTATTCTTTTATACAATATATTTAATTAATTTCTAGATATAGTACGGTATCTATTGTCCATATCCAGGGTTTTAAGCATCCTCTTAGTGTAGTCCCAACGATCCATGAGAATCACCCCTCCCCCCTTGTCGGGTTTCATAACCCTTATTCTACCATTGTTGTTTAGTTGTTGCAAAATTTCAGTTTCTTCCTCATTAAGGTTGTTTTTCAACCTATTTCTCTTCTCATATTCATCCCTAACCATGTTAAGGATACACATTTCAAAATTGTGGATGTCCTGCTGCAAGGGTGGGTTAAATGTACTTCGTCTCTTCAGTTCACTTTTCCTATGGTGTGGATTATCTTGAAATAATACTGCTAAATTTAACTTTCTTGTGAATAATTTAATGTCGATCACACTTTCATCTATTTTTCGTTTTCTTGTTGGTACAAAAGTAAATCCCTTAGTGAATAGTCCAAAAAATCCATTAGTTACTTCTAGATCAGTATAGTTATATAAATTAAAATTATTATGGGTATGTATAATGGTCCTACTATTCTCTACTAGAGATTCATTTAAAGTGCCATCTTCATTTGTTACCTCTAACAGAATTCCTTCATTAACAGGGTCAAGTAATGTCCCTAATGTACAAACTTTAGTACCTAGACATACATCATATGTATTAACAGGAGTAGGTGTATCAGTATTGATATCTATCTCTTGCACCTTCCTCCCCCCGTGTGTCTTACAAAATGATTGCCCGTCACCTCCACATATGTCTATTGATGGTTGTGATTCCTGATTCTCTTGGATCTTCTCAATCCCTGTCTTTCCCCTAAAGGGTCCTCTGAATCACAAAATTCGGAATCTAAACAGTCATTATGGTAGGTGCCATTATTCCCATCCCTGTATTCCGGTCTAGTTTTATAAGTATTGTCATTCGTCCTATATTCTGCCTGATGGTGCTGTGTTTCAAATCTTTCATGTCTCTTTCTATTATAAATAACATAAGCCTTTCCTTCATTGTATTCTCCTCTGTCCCGCTCTAACTTCCACATTTTCCTTTTATAATTTTTCGACATAACAAAATCAACACCCTGTAATGTCCTACAGTAGATATTCTTATACTCAGTAACTGTAAATAACAAGTCATTACTTATTTCATTTTTAAGTTTATCAATTTCTTTTTTACAATATTCCATAGTTTTCATATTATTATCAACCACTGCTATCAAAATTGCTAGTCCACATTCATTTAATATATTAGACATAACTTTAAAAAATTCAATGTTCCCAACAGTGTTGTTAGGAAATGTATTAAGCCTTAAACCTTTAGGCACTATTTTTTGTTCTATACATTTAGTTAGATACCAATTGTCCAGAGCTAAATTTTTATACCTGGTTAACTAGTTTTTGAATATCCTGCATTTGTCCTTAAAACTGGTATTCAATGGTAGCCTTCTTTCTGTTTCCCCTGTTACCGGTGAAAAAGATTGGTCCAGCCATTCGTCGAAATTCATGTCACTGTAAGTGTCCAGCCACCCAGAATGGTGTAACGCTCTAGCCTGTCCATAGGTACCTCCAAGTGGGACATTACCCTGCTGTCGTTCACCACCACCAGCCCGACCGGATGTTAGTGTTCTACCTTCCATCAATCCTGATGTCATCACCTGCTCGATAGCATTACCTGGACAACCCTGAGCACATGGAATGATCATGCTCAAGTCCAGTAACTCTAATGAGTTCTGTGTGTTCTGGGTATTCTGCGAGTGGGTTTGAATCACCCAAATTAATTCGCTCAGTAAGGAATGACTTTCCATAACCAGGGACTCCTCGTTACCAACCAGCGAAAAAGTTGTAACCACACTGAATCAGTGACTATTGGCAAAAAACAATAACAATGACAAAACCAAAAACAAAAATCCAACAAACTCCACTGTATGGTACAGTAAAGGCTGTCCTCCACTTGATATACTCCAAAAATTAGGAACACTGAGCACATACGAATACACTTTTATTCACAAATAAAACATACAGATTGAGTGCACTTTCATCTCATACACTGAGACTTCTTCAGAATCAACTGCTAATAAGAAACTCATTATTTAAATAACCTTCCACAGTACTCAGTTGGTTGCCATGGTAATTAATGAATTGATAATTGCACTTAACTAATTAATATATTAATACATTTCTGTATTGGAGTATATCAAGTGGAGGACAGCCTTTATTGTGCCATACAGCGGAGTTTTTTTGTTTTTCATTTTTCCATCTCTCTCAACTTTCTGGGTTAAACGCCCGCATTTCCACTTGTTTCTTTCCTGTAACTAGTCTAGTTCAGATACAGATTCTTAGTTTTAGCACTTCAATTTGCTTATTCATGCTCAGCACTTGTTCAGAACTTGTTGTAAGCACTAAACAAGCTAGAAATTACTACAGCACTCAACCTTCCTCATTACCTAGAGAAAAACAGTTTTTGTACTTACTTTCCTCACTTGCTTAGAGAAAAAACAGCTCTTGCACTCACTTTCCTCACTTGTCTAGAAGAAAACAGATTTTTATTCAGGCATGTCCAGGTGTCAGCCCCTAGTTTTCTCTCCTATCTGATGAATCTGGGCATCTTGGGGCAATGTAGCAATTGCCTCATGTACACAGACAACCCTCTCCTCCTACCACCCAACACTATAACCTGTGAGAGATGCACTTATCTAGCCAAACTGGAGGTAACGTTCTCTCCAACCAAGACTGAACTTGACACCACACCATACTCATCACATAGTCCCACTAAACCTACACCACCAAAAGCCACACATAGAAACACAAAAACATTCACAGAGGCTCTCAATAATAATAATCTGCTCAAGCAACAGACACCTCCAAAGCAGAAATGCAAGCAAACTCCACCCTCCAACACAACCCAAATGACCCATAGCCCACAGACTCAGTGTGCCACTCAACCACAGCCCATAAGGCAAAACAAAGTACTCAACACACTAGTCATAGGTGACTCTATAGTCAGGCACACTGATGTCCCACTCACCAGGCTAAACAAGGAAAAGGTTACTGCCAGCTGCCTGTTGGGTGCCAGGATCCTCCACATAATGCACGCACTCAGGTCACTCCACAACAAGTACAAATATGACTCTGTCATTGTCCATGTTGGTGTGAATGACATGAGACATAACTCCCTGGACTACATGAAAAGAGACATGGAAGAGCTCTCCGATCTTGTAGCCCAGGCAGTTATGACCTTAGCCCTGAGTAGCATTCTGCCATCACCCAGAATGATACCGCAGTACAAGGACAAAATGACTGACTTCAACAATTGGCTAAGCTTCTGGTGTCATTCTAAGGGGTCCAGTATCTGTCTGCCTGGGATGCCATGGTCAACAGACCACAATGCTTTGCCAGAGATGGCCTGCACCTGTCACCCCTGGGATTCCGGATATTGGCTAAGGCTCTTGCCGCCCCTATGACCCAATGCAAGGTTTAAATGACAAATTCACCACCATAACAGGAACAGACAAGCAAAAACTGATGGTAATGCTACTCAATGCTAGAAGTCTAAATCTCAAAATGCACTTCCTCAAGGCACTCCTTAAAATGGAGAACATCGATGTCTGTTCAGTGAATGAGACCTGGTTCAAGGCTCCAGAGAGCACCCCTGCATTACCAGGCTATAACTCATACCAGAATTTTCGGCCATCTAACCTGGACCGGAACACAACAGGTGGAGGTGTGTCCATATTCATTAAGGATATCCACACCTCCAGACTAGGTGCTCAGCATAATGCAGCCAAGGTTATCCAAGTGCAACTAACTCTGGGCAAAACTGCAATCCAAATTATAGCTTGCTACAGATCCCCCACCATGCCTCAGGATTCCCACTCCTCTTTTCTTGATATACTGGAAAATATTAGGGTTCAACCAAACACCCTGATAATGGAAGATTTCAACTACCCCACCATTAACTGGGAATACTACTCCTTTGCTCAAAGCTTTCTGGAATTCATAAATTCCAATGTCCTGGATCAACTTATCCACACCCCCACCAGGGGCAACAATATCCTAGACCTAGTCATTACCAACATGAGTGACCGGTGTTCCACACCTGAAGTCAACTCCTCATTGGTCAGATCCAACCATAAGCTAATCACCCTACATATCCACATCCCAGCCCCACCCTCCATTAAGGAAACCATGGTAAAATATTTCTCAAAAGCCAACTTCATGCTTTTTAAGTCAGAAGTGTCAAACTTCAAGACTCCCATACAGATAGACAATGCAGTTATGACTGCTGAATCCTACAGAAATGCATTCTATAAGAACTTACACAAGTGCATGGATCATGCTATCCCAAACAGAACCAAGATGCTATACTCCAAAAAAAGGAAGCCAATCTGGTCCCCAGCCATAAACAAACTCTACAACAGAAGGAAAAAACTGTAGCAAAAGAGAGTAAAATCCCATGAGTGGAGGAGCGCCCTTTTCAGCCTCAGTAAGAAGCTGAGATCCCTTATAAGATCTTCCAAAGCTAGCTATGAAAACAAAATCACTACTGATTCTGGGGACAACCACAAATCATTCTATAGCTATGTCAAGAATCTCAATGGCAACCACCAGATTTGCTCTGAGTTACAGCACAATGGCACAAAAATTACAGAACCAATTGATATTGCCAACATCCTGGCAGATAGGTCCAGTGCTAACTTTACTCCCCTCTCACCCCCTAAAGGGTCCATATCTATACAGGAAAATGTAGAGTCCCTGTAATCAAAACAATTCAGGTAAAATCTGTACTCTCTAAAGCCAAAACCACAGCATCCATGGGACTGGACAACATCCCAGGCTGCATTCTACATGAACTTCAGAACGAACTGGCTCCCCACCTAAGCACCATGTTCAACCATAGCCTCATATCAGACTTTGTGCCCACTTAATGGCACACAGCAACATTAATCCCACTCCACAAAGGGGGAACCACTACTGGTCCCGGGAAATATTGCCCTATTAGCCTGACGAGCCTGGTCTGTAAGGCCAGGGAATGTATAATCATGGAACTCATAAACAAAGACATTAGTAACCTCCAAACTCTGGAGCCCATACAGTTCGGGTTTGTGAAAGGCAGATCATGCCTTCTGAAACTGATCGACTTCTTTCAGGCAGTCACCAAAGCTGTAGATGATGGTAAGTTGGTTCACACAGCCTATCTTGACCTCGCCAAGGCTTTCAACACCATCCCCCCATTCTAGAACAATAGCTAAAAAAATCACTAAACTAAGTATAAATCCCTACATCACAAGATGAGATGCCAACCGACTCCCTGACCGAACCCACACTGTAAAAGTTGTACTCTCTAAAACTGACTTCAAACCAGTGACAAGTGGAGTACCACAGGGTTCAGTCCTGGGACCTCTCCTGTTTGGTATCTACTTTTCTGAAGTACAGGCTAACATAGAAGGCCTTTGGCTAACAAATTTCACAGATGACTGCAAACTAGGAGCCATAGTTGTGTCCCCAAATGATGCGGACATCCTACAGAAGGGCCTCACTGAGACAGATGCCTGGTGTCAGAGCCATGGCCTTATGCTCAATGCCAAAAAGTGCATTGCCACCCCCTTTGGTAAAAACTCTGTACCCATGAACTACCACATAGGTGGCAGTCTACTTAATGCTGAATATGTGATAAGAAACCTTGGGACCCTGGTGGACAGTAGTCTCCACTTTGATAATCACATCACCACAGTAGTCAGGAAATCCTTCTACGTGGCACACATCACAAAAGGGTTCTTGTCCAGGAAAAAAGAGGTCATTGTTCCCCTCTACTCGACACTCATTAGACCCATTATAGAGTACAACGCCCCTTTTGGAATGTACCTCACAAGACTTCTGCAGTAGCTGGAAAGGCCACAGAAGTACCTCACAAAGAGGATTACTGGCTTCAAACAGATGCCCTACACTGACCATCTCAAAAAATTCCAGCTTTACTCTGTAGCATATCGCCTACTCTGAGGTAATCTCTGCCTAACATATAAAGCTATTTCAAACCCAGAGCTGTTGGACATGCTACACCTAAGGAAATCCCAATCCCTCCGAGCTACACACTCTAGAGACCTAAATCTTGTCACCACAATAAACAGGACATGCTGGAGGGATAGATTCCTGTCCCAGAGACTTCCCGTACCTTGGAACAAGCTACCCACCTGTGTTAAGCAAAGTTCCTTATTAGCACTCGTCAAGAAAAATTTTGATGAGTGGATGGGAAATAGGAAATACACCCCAGGGATCACTTCTGTGGCTCTGCTTGAATGGGGCACCGAAAATAACTTTCTTGGGTGGCATAAGCCAGGGAACCTTGTTGGCTAGGCTTACTTAGGCCCTTGGGCTGACAGCCTAGTACCTATCTATGAACCTATAAGCTTTTGATGTCTTCATTTTTGAAAGTACTTTACTTACCAGAAGCTATTTTCTTCTCCATTGAACTGGTTCTCAGAGCTCTGTCTTATCAATCGTCTGGTAAGTCTTCATTTCCTTGGTCTTGTATAATTCAATTCCATTCCTATGAAGATAAAAACTAATATAAAATAAGTGAACACATCTTAAGGTTTGATAATAATTACTCTTCTAAAGTAATTGGTAAAAGAAAATTCTTGCTTGCCATTAATGAAAGACTTAGAAACGGTGTTTACAAAACCCATTTTCTGCAACAATCAGAACGTTGCTGATGAAGTTCAGAAAACATGTTAAATGATGTTGATTCCTTTAAAAATACAAAATCTTAGATGAGAACATAGAAGATACTGAATGGAATACAGCTTCATTGAAGAGACAGGCTGGGCATATGACTGGAAATGCATTGACAAGACCAGAAAAAAAAAATAAGACAAATAAGTTAATTAATTTTTAATTGCTGCTTTTGGTAATTTTCTGATTTAAAAATAGAACATATGACATTACATTTTTTAATTAAATATATAGTGCATGACACTACAATTTCAAAGGACTCTTACCAGTTCCCTTTCTAAGGTAACATCTATAAATGTCACTTACACTTTTATAGCTACAAAATGTTTATTGTTATAGTTAATTATATCTTTTGGGTACATATATTTAAGAGATGTATTCCCTCACCCATGTATGTGTGTGTGTGTGTGTTTGTGTGCATATGAGGAATAGATATGCTTTGTCAAGCTGTCTTAGATTTGTGTGTTGGTGCAGTCAATGACTCATTTCAATATGTCTGCTTAGCATCATACTGTTCAGGACATATGTCTAAGTAAAGTCACTAATCTAGTTCAGTGTATCAAGCATTATCCACCTAAACAGTTTAGGGCCCTTTAAAAATAATTGATACTTTAAAAGTCATGTAAGTAATAGGACAGTATTTTTTTTTTACTTAACCAACAGTCATTACTCACAAGAATTTGGAACATATTCCAGGATTGACAAAAATTTCACATCTAATAAATTGACTTTAAAATTTTTATCCTACAAAATAATTCATTGACTGTTCTCAGATCACAATCCTGTTTTATTTATATTAGACGTTAATTGTGAAAAATTGTGCTTATACTTAGAAAATTCTTGTTTATATTACTAAACTTTACAATTCTAAAGCTAATTAATTAATGACATCTATATTTTCATGGATAATAATTTAAACAAGAATGCAAATTTACTAATGGTGTGAAACTCTTTTAAAGTGTATTTATTTGGTAGGATAATGCCATGATATAAAAAGAAAAGGAATCCTTGGACCAAAAAGTTTGCCCAAATTCAAAAGGAAATTCAGATTCTAAAAAAAAAAATCACAAATAAAGGAGCTTAATATTCCATATCAAAGTATTCTAACATGTTAATCATCAATAACTTAGAAAAAAGTTCTGTTTATGCTATGACTCCTAAAGGCAGGCATGCTATAAAGAGAAAATCTGAAAGAAATTCTAGACATCTCATATTACAACCATCACAAGTTTAAAATACAACAAATCCATGTCTGCTATTAAAGAAATTTGTCTGCAGTTCAGATCATATTATATCAACTTGAACCTTTTAAGTAATTCTGTCTGAATTTATAAAATGCAGGAATTTAAAGATTTAAATAACTTGATTATTCCCAAATTCTCAGATTTTGAAAATAATAATATTTTAAAAGGTATTACGTTACAAGAAATTAATCAGAAAATTAAATATTTTAAGCTAATAAAGCTCCAGGAACAGATTATATAATTTCAGAATTATATAATCTACTTTCTTTAAAAATACTACATTTTTTAATACTTTAAATCTAACTCATTCTAACTGTATTTTTCCTCCATCTTGAAGCTTTCCTTTAGTAACTACAATAGCAAAAATAATAATGGTGTTCCCATTTGTTTTGCATATAGAACTATTTCTTTATTAAACATATCTCATGAAATGTACATGCCTGTTTCAGTAGAGAAAAAAAAATATCCTCCGATTGATTAATAAAGATCAAACAGGTTTCATTCCTAACAGGCCAAGCAAGGATAATATTAAAAGAGTCATACAATCATCGATTTGGCTAAAAATGCTAATAAGTTAAGCTTTTGACATCATATATTGGATCTCTCTCTTCAAATCATTAGAATGTTTTGGTTTCTCAGAAAAGTTTAGTGATTTAATTAAAATAGTTATCATAAAATAAAGCTTTTGCTAAATTGAGTCTATATTGCTCTGAGCCTTTGGATATAACTGGAAGTACTAAACAAGGCTGTACATTTTCTCCTGTTCTTTCTGCCTTGCAAATTGAAATGTTGGCTGTTATTAGATCTAATAATAAAATTAAAGGTTTTAATACAGGGGAGAAATATTATTCAAAGGTCATGTTATTTCCTGATATCATGTTACTTTCTGTCACAAATTTGAACACATCACTTTCTTCCTTAAAATTACTATTTTTTCAGAGATTATTCTAGTCTTCATTTTAATATAGCAAAACAAATTATTATTTAATAAAAAAAATACCTTCTCTTAAACGTATGTAAAAAATCATTTGGCAAAGAGTATTCCTACCCACACCACTCTAAAAAAAAAAAAAAAAAAAAAAAAAAAAACTTCTGAAAAATATGGGGGGGGGGGTGGTTTATACCTGACAAAACTATAGCCCCATCCTTTCCCATCTCCTGAAGCTGAAACTCAGTGGAAGTTTCCATTGTGTGTGTGTTCTCCTCTTTGTTTATCTACGCTTTTCAATCTTTCCTATCATCCCCTTTTTTATTCTTTAATGAAACCAAAAGGGTATCTACAAAAAAGGATACCCCTATTTGAAACTATTCAAACCCCTTTAATTAAAAAAAGAAAAAAAGAACAGTTTTAGCTGCTACACAGTTCACAGGCTGTAATGCTTTTAAGCATGACTTTGCTCGACCACACTTGCCCACAATATGCCAAGGCACATTACTGTAAATAGTTCACACATAAAAAAACAACCTTTACATAATGTACACATTTAGGAAACAAGGTCATAATTACAGAATCTGCTTTGCATTTCCGTATTCAATATAACTATGTTACACTGACCTTATTTGCATATCTGAGTAGTACAAATGTCCATGGATGTGAACTCTGTACCTGCACAGCCCTGGACTATGAATACTGCCCTAACTATTTACAGAAGTTTTAACTTACCACCATAAATTTTGAGAATTACACCCTGGAGATTCTAGAGTTGTGGGGAACCATGTGATAATGTCCCAGGTCATGCCAAAGGTCTAAGAACCCACAAAGTGACTTTATCTGAGTGGAATATTGATTTATTCAGGAATTAAAAAAGGTTTACTTGCATTTTGTTTTCACATATAGTACACCTGAGAGTCACCCTAATTATTTATGATAACTGAACATGTTCAAGCTTAATATGCAAAGCGTTGTTTATCTGAAGCTGCTAATGTGATGTGTGTCACTCCTGTTTATAGGTGAATTAATTGTTAGAATAGCTTTAGTATTCTAATACTCTAATAGTATTCTGAAAGGTATTAGAGTACCTTTACTTTGAAGCATTTTACAGTCATGTAGTTAAGTTAGATGTGCAAGTGATATCTTGTTTTAAATTAGAGATACAATGCATAGGTGTATTATAAATCTCTTCTGCAATGGTTAGCAGTATAATGAAGCAGTTTAATCTCAATGTGTATTAAAGTGTTATATTTGACATATACAGATTAAGTACATAAAGGCATATTAGTTAAAATGTTACACAATGTTGTTTTTGTACTAGTCTAGCTGCTAAATGTTGACAGAGAAACACATGCCACTTTCAGTTATTTATTGATCAGATTTACAGTTAGAATTTTAGTTCAATAAACAGCAAGTGATGCTGCCCGTTTTATTTCTGTTAATGGTTTGCTTTCCTTAGATTCAGCTATAGATGGGTATAGCCATGTTTCGGTTTCTCACATTTACTTTTGTTATATAAGAGTTGGAAATGTTTTCACTCTGTAATAGCTTCACATCAACTCAAGAGGAGCCTCGTTTTATATATAGCTAAGACTCTGGCATTTAGAATCAGGTATTCGATTATCTGTATAAAAGCTAGTTAAGTAAAGGCTTGTCTATTCTGTTAGAATATTCACTCTATGTATATCTTTTTTTAAACTAAATCATCATGACATCCATCTGAGACAAGTCATTTTTATTTACTTTTTATTGTTACATAATTTTACCTCAGTAAATAACTTAAATGTTTACTATGAAATTGCCCTAAATAATTGCTTTGCATTGTAGTCAAATTCTATGTTCAGAAATCTGGTATGAACATTACACAAAAATAAAACTATGAGTCTATTATTTAATATCCTAATTCAGCTTTAGCCTTAGTTTTGTTCATCATCTTCTTTCGGCTGTTCCCATTAGGGGTCGCCACAGCGGATCACCTGTTTCCATTTCTTCCTGTCCTCTGCATCTTGCTCTGTCACACCAACCACCTGCATGCCCTCTCTCACCACATCCATAAACCTTATCTTAGGCCTTCCTCTTTTCCTGTTACCTGGTAGCTTCATCCTTAGCATATTTTTTCCCAATATACTCAGCACCCCTCCTCAGCACATGTCCAAACCAACGTAATCTTGCCTCTCTGACTTTGTCTCCAAACCTTCCAACCTGGGCTGACCCTCTAATATACTTATTCCTAATCCTATCCACCCTCGTCACACCCACTGCAAATCTTAATATCTTTAACTCTGCCACATCCAGCTCAAACAACTGCCTTTTTTGTCAATGCCACTGTCTCCAACCCATATAACATAGCTGGTCTCACTACCCTCTTGTAGACCTTCCCTTTCACTTTTACAGGTGCTCGTCTGTCACAAATCACTCCTGACACTCTTCTCCACCCACTCCATCCTGCCTGTACTCTCTTCTTCACCTCTCTTCCACACTCACCGTTACTCTGAACTATTGATCCCAAGTACTTAAACTCATTCACCTTCACCACCTCTACTCCCAGCATCCTCACCATTCCTCTATCCTTACTCTCATTCACACACATATATTCTGTCTTAGTCCTGCTCACCTTCATTCCTCTTCTATCTAGAGCATATCTCCACCTCTCCAGGGTCTCCTCCACATGTTCCCTACTCTCACTACAGATCACAATGTCATCTGCAAACATCATAGTCCATGGGGACTCCTGCCTGATCTCGTCTGTCAACCTGTCCATCACCATTGCAAATAAGAAAGGGCTTAGAGCTGATCCTTGATGTAACCCCACCTCTATCTTAAATGCATCCGTCACTCCCACTTCAGACCTCACCGCTGTCACACTACCCTCGTACAGATCCCGTACCTAGTGTTGTTATAATTTTGTAACTTTTCCACGAGTGCACAGTACACTTGATAGTTTATTGCTAAGCATAGTTCATGGCTAATTGTAGCTATCTTGTAACATTTTACATAGTTATTAATCCAGACATAGTAATAATCAATATATTATAAAATAGGAGCATACCTAATATGACTGTTTATTTATTTATTGACGTTTGTTAACCGGGTTAGTCCAACTGGGCTTGTAGCCCATTTTCAGTGGAGACCCGAGGAGAAAAGCTCCAACAATACATTTCAATTGCAGAGTAACATATTAATACAAAAAATAATGTGGTGAGAAACAATTATACTGAGCAAAAGTTTTACATTTGTTAGGTACATACAGACAAGTTAAAGTTCCAAATATGGAGAAGGGTTATGTTAAGGCTTGAGATAGCTGCATGGTATATTGGCAAATATCTTTCATAGAAAGCTATGTTTTTACATATTGTTAACATTTATTCATATCCTAATTCAGCTTTAGGCTTAGTGTTGCTATGGTTCTGTAACTTTTCCACTAGTGCACTGTATACCTGATAGTTTATTGCTAAGCATAGATGTTAAGTTGTCTATCTCGCCTTCATTCTTGCTGGATGGGTTCAGAGACGATCCTCAGCTCCGACTCGGCCAATACTAAAGCTCGAGAGCTAATTCCACCAGCTCGAGGCTCCCCATATCCCACAATGCTAGGAGGTAACTCCTCAGATCTCGTTTGCCGCTTAGCTGACGAGGTGTTCTTTCCAACCGGCTCTGCAGGTTAGTTACTTTTATAAAGGTTTTACCAAAGTTAGACCCCCCTTTAAGTTAGTTTTTCAGTAGTTCTTAGTTAATTACTTAGTCTTTTACCACTCCCTTACAAATTCCTCCCCTTTTCTAAAAAATTTTTCAAGGGTTTTTCCCTTAGGCCTTAGGCCCCTTCCCACCCCTCCTAGTAGTTGAAGCGAGTGTGTTTTTTCTAGGGAATTTTTCTTAAATTTAGTTACCTTAATTTTAAATTTAGTGTAATCTGTGTGTTTGTGTGAGTGACTGCACTACTTTTATATCTTTAGATATGTCTAAAGAATCGAAGGTCTCAGGCTTTAAGAAGTGTGACTCGTGCTGTCAGAAGATGTCTCTGACAGACGGTCACACGTCTTGTGTGTATTGCCTGGGACCTTTACACCTGCAGGACTCTTGTGCTGTCTGTCATGGTTTCAGCCCTAGAGTCCTGCAGGAACGTAAAAATAAATTAATCTTAAGAGGCTTATTGAAGCCTGAGGGTCCCCCGGCACAGTCTATGTCGGGGAAACCTTCTAAGTCCTCCAGGCAGTCGGCTCCAGTGTCCGAGCCGTCCTCCGGAGGTTCAAAGACCGTTCAAACGGTTCAACCATCGGCTCCGATTCTAGACCTAACACACACACTGTGTCCTCGGCTCTGACTGGAGCCGAGACAGATAAGTCGAAGTCGGTTCTGATACTCTTGTCGGAACCGACTACTAGAAAGAGGTCCAGGTCTCCTTCTATCAGCTCCGTTCATTCGGCTCCAGCCTCACCGCTCTTGTCTGAACAGAGCCATAGGTCACACTCCTCTAGGTCCTCCAGACTTTCGGACCATGATTTGCAGAGGGTGGTGAGTAGACTTCTTAAGTCCGAGGCACTGGCCCAGATGTTACACAGCCTGACTCAACAGTCGATGGCTACCCCTGTTCCATTAGACATTCCTCCTCTGACTCTATTGAGTTTGGAGCCAGTGCTGCTCGGACCCGAGACTGTGGGAGTGTCGGAACCGATACCTTTCCTTTCAGTGCCGTCTGCTCCGATCTCCTCCTTGGAGGGATCTCGGCGCCGGACTTCCCTCTTCGGCTCCGAGGGGGTGAGTGGCATCGGACCCTTGTCCGACCCCACTCTCCCTCTCGGTGCTTCAGCGCTGGTTAGTTCGGCTCCATCGGCTTCGGAGCCATCCTTGTCGGTGCTGGGGGAGGTTTTCGGCTCTTCGGAGCGGAGACCTCTGGCCCTGCCTTTGAGGTCATGCGGAGCATGTTGGAACCTGGTTCTACTCCACAGTTGGCTCCATCTGCTCCTCCCTCTACAGTGCCTGCGGTGATTTCTTCTCACCCCCTTGCTTCGGACCGTAGAGAATCTGCACCTCAAGTATCCCCAGTGGGAATTTCCTCCTCTTCCAAGGCCTCTCCTGATCTTGCAGAAGAACCCCCTAGGAAGAGACAGTGCAAGAGGAAGCACATTGACTCCCCTGAGTCTGTCACCTCTGACACTGATTTGGAAGATTCTGAGGGTTCCCCTCGTTCCCCCTCTGAAGATGTCTCCTTTGCAGACATACTAGAAATCCTGAAGCAGAGGGCGAATTGGCCAGCCCTTAACCCTTCAGAGGATGAATCAGTGTAACTTGAGGCGTTTGGTTCTCGACCTTCCACCTCCTGGGTGTCCCCTCCCTTTGACCCACTCATGGAAGTGGTGGCGAGGAAGGCTTGGACGGCTCCTGACTCGGTGGAACCCACTCCTAGGAGGCCGGCCAAATTTATCACTGCCCCCAAAGACAAGGAGTTTTTGTCCAAAGGTGTCTCTGTGGATGCCATGGTGGTGGCTGCTGCCACCAAGAAGGAATTAGCGGATCCTTCAGTACCTGTTCATCCTCCTAATAAGGAATCTAGGACCATGGACAGGTATGGTAAGCAGATGTTTTCATCAGCGACTTTTTCCATGCGTTCGCTGAATTACCTGTGTCATTTCACTCGTCTCCAGAGGGACTTGCTCAAGGATATGAGTGAAGTGTTGAAGGACCCATCAGCTGTGGGTTTTCAAGATAGGATGAACTCCCAGCTGGCTACCCTTAATTCAGTAGTTAACTCCTCCATGCGCCTGATTTCGTACGCGGCTGATGGAGCGAGCAGAGCCGCAGGTACAGGGGTGGCTTTACGCCGCCATGCCTGGATGCGGCTATGTAGCTTTGCGGACCCTTTCAAGGCATCCTTCACTAACTCCCCTTTTGACGGATCATCTCTCTTTGGTCCACAAGTGAAGGATACTCTGACAAGGTGCGAGGTAGAAGGTAAGACTCTTTCTGCCATCGGAGTCCATTTTTCTACCCCTTCTAGGCCTTACCCCAAAGGTCAGAAGGGATGGGGGAGATGTGGTTCCGCAAACAACCACAGGGAGTTTTACCGGACGCACAGAGTCATTTCCCCTCTAGAGGCAGAGGGGGAACAATAATAATAGATGCCGTTTTAGAGGCAGAGGGGGCCCGCAGAATCAGGGTAGTCGAGAAACCTTCTCTGAAAAACCCTTTCAGCACCCCTGAGGGGTTGCCTGACTGTCCACCTTCGGAGGCAGTCGGGGGAAGATTATCTCTGTACCCAAAAGCCTGGCTTTCCCTTACTCAAGACAAGTGGGTACAGTCTATCATATCCGAAGGCTGCAGAATCCCTTTCATTCGCATCCCAAAACAGTCCGGAAAATCCCTTCCAGATGTTCCACCCAGTCAAAGGGAGCAAGCAGCACTAGAGATTTCAAAGCTGCTAGCAAAAAGAGCCATTCAACCAGTTCCAACAGACCAACAAGGATCCGGAATTTACTCCAAATTCTTTTTGGTTCCAAAGAAAACAGGGGACTGGAGACCCATTTTGGATCTCGGCAACTTGAACAAGTTTGTCAAGAAAACAAAATTTTGGATGGTCACGCTGCAGTCCATCCTGCTCTTTCTGGGCCAGGACAACTGGATGTGCTCCATAGATCTCCAGGATGCGTGCTATCACATCAAAATGAACAGACGATCCAGGAGATTTCTCCGCTTCAGGATAGGGGCCAGTCATTTTCAGTTCAGGGCCCTGCCCTTTGGTCTCACTACAGCCCCCCGAGTGTTCACCAAATGCATGGCAGTGGTCGCCGCTCATTTGAGGGGCCAGGGATTCCAGGTGTTTCCGTATTTAGACGACTGGCTCCTGACTGCCACCACCAGGCATCTACTTCTCTTAGCCAGAGACTACACTTTACGAACCTGTCAGACTCTAGGCATCTCTGTAAATTATGAAAAGTCTGTCTTGTCACCTTCTCAGTCTATTACCTTTATAGGTGCAAGATTAGACACAGTCAGTCTGTCAGCCAGACTCACAGAACAAAGAGTAGCAGACATTCACAAGCAGGTTTCTCTTCTCTTACGACAAAACAAGGTCAAGGTCAGATTGGTGTTGAAAGTCCTAGGGATTATGGCGGCGGCTATTCCTCTCCTCCCCTTAGCCCGCTTTTACATGAGGATTCTTCAGTGGATGCTTTTCACTCAGTGGTCCTTTCAACTTCTACCAATGTCCCACACTATCAGGATAACTCAGTCATGCAGGAATCATCTTCTCTGGTGGGTCACATCTCCCCAACTTCTTCTAGGGAGTCCCTTCATTCCTCCACCCCCGGCTGCAACTCTGACAATGGACGCCTCCCTGATCGGGTGGGGGGGTCATTACCAGGGCAGGACAGTCCAGGGCATGTGGCAGCCGATTGAGTGCCACTTGCACATAAATGTTCTAGAGATGAGAGCAGTGCTTCTAGCGTTGCAAGCCCTTCAAGACTCTCTTCCCAAGGGAACTATAGCAATTCAGATGGACAATATGTCCGTAGTGTGGTACATCAACAAGCAAGGCAGAACCAAATCTTACCCCTTATGTCGAGAAGCACTCAGACTGTGGCAATGGGCGATCTCTTCTCAGCGATTCCTGATAGCAATGCACATTCCCGGCAAGTCCAATGTGATAGCAGACAGATTAAGCAGAGCAATCATCATGCCTCACGAGTGGTCTCTGAAGAAATCAGTGTCGGAAGAAGTTTTTTGAACTTGGGGCCAACCTTGCTGCGATCTTTTTGCCACTCCCCAAAACAGCAAGTGTGCCAAATTCTTCACTCTCTTTCCCCTACCAGGTCATCCCATCAGAGAAGCTCTAGCTCACGATTGGCCTCAGGGACTCCTGTATGCCTTTCCCCCCTTCCCACTGATACCTCAGCTGATTCGGAAAGCCATTGCTCTGAAGGCCTTAATGATCCTCATTGCCCCTTATTGGCCTTGACAAGTTTGGTTTCCCTTTCTTCATCGTTAACTTTTGGTGCAACCATGGCATCTGGACCCAGTTCCAGATCTCTTGATCCATCAATCGGGTCAACTGCACCAATCCCTTTCTTCTCTGAACCTCACAGCATGGTTCCTCCAATTCCAACCTTAGCCAGGCTTCCCTTAATATCTCACTCAGAGATATTTTGATAGCTTCTCATAAGTCTTCTACCTGGAAGATTTATAGCAGCAAATGGAAACGTTTCTCTTTATGGGCAGTGTCCAGGGAAATAGACCCCTTTACTGCACCTATTCAGTCCATTCTTGATTTCCTAGCTGAGCTTTTCCAAGCAGGCTCTTCTCCTTCTACTATCAGGGTTCAATTGGCGGCTATATCTAATTTTCATGTGGGAGTGTTAGAGTCTACTATTATGTCCCACAAACTCTGTAAAGCCTTTTTGAAAGGAGTCTTTCTTCTTAAGCCCCCTGTCAAGGATCCACCTCCTCCATGGGATTTGAACTTGGTTCTAGCATCTTTGATTCTACCCCCCTTTGAACCTGCAGCTTCATGTTCTATGAAGTTGTTGTCTTGGAAAATGCTTTTTCTAGTAGCCATCACTTCGGCGAGAAGGGTTTCGGAACTTCATGCTCTATGCTGTCGTCCCCCGTATCTAATTTTTCACAAAGATAGAGTATCCTTGCATACCAATCCATCCTTTTTGCCCAAACTGGCCTCTCAAGCAAATCTGAATCAAACTATTGATCTCCCAGTTTTTTTCCCCAGTTATGGCAACAGGTCAGAATAGAAATTGCACTCTTTAGATGTTCATCGCCAACTAAGGTATTATTTAGACAGGACTAAACAGTTTAGAAAAACAGACCAACTGTTTGTTTCATATGTGGAAGGCAAGATGGGTCTTCCAGTCTCTAAAGTGTCACTTTCGAGATGGCTTACTTCTACGATTACCTTTATTTATGAGATCAGACACCAACAATTGCCCTCGAAGCCTAGAGCTCACTCTACAAGGGCCTTAGCCACATCCATAGCCTTTCAGGATAGGCTTCCTATTGATTCTATTTGCTCAGCAGCTACTTGGGCTTCACCTCATACCTTCATTTCTCATTACAAGTTGGACATAGCCTCCAGAGACCGTGCCAACTTTGGTTCCACTGTTCTCAAGAGTCTGTTCCGATAGGCCACCCGGACAAGGTGCTAGGGACGTGGTCCCATCCAGCAAGAATGAAGGCGAGATAGACAACTTAACATTAAGAAGTTATGTACCTACCATAACGTTCCATGTTAGTTGTCTTCTTCTCGCCTTCTTTCTTGCGTCCCACCCTCCTTCCCCCTAGCCTAGACAGACCTAGAGGAGATTGTTTTGTGACCTTTCTAATCCTTTTCTCCAACGCTTTACCACCTCTATAGTTCCTCTGTTAGGTTTAAGTCACCTCACAGTCAGCCCTATAGAGGTGGGTTACCCTTCTCCATGTTATGGAGCTTTTTTCTTGCTTGGCCTAGCTTTCAAATGAGATCTAAGGAGTTACCGCCTAGCATAGTGGGATATGGGGGAGCCTCGAGCCGGTGGAATTAGCTCTCGAGCTTTAGTATTGGCCCAGTCGGAGCCGAGGATCGGCTCCGAACCCATCCAGCAAGAAAGAAGGCGAGAAGAAGACAACTAACATGGAATGTTATGGTAGGTACATAACTTCTTATTCATGACTATTGTAGTAATCTAGTAACATTTTATATAGTTATTAATCTAAACATACTAATAATCAATGTATTATAAAATAGGAACATGCCTAATATGGCTCTTTCCTTTTTTATGTTATGGTTAGGAATAGTTACATGGAATATTGCCTAATAACTTTGATAGAAAGCTATGTCTTTACATATTGTTAACATTTATCAATAAATCTTTTCCTTTTCTTGTCATTTATAGTTATGGCAGTATTCAACTTGTAAAGTAACTGATCCTGTAGAAATGTTATGTAAATACATACAGCATTAAAGTAGATAACATGATTAGTATTCTTATATTGTGTGGTTTTTGAACTTTAAGTACTAAGCAATCACCTTATTCATATTTAATCTGCGTTGTATATTGCTGCCTTGTGATATGCATCACCACTTTGATTAGTAGGTTTAATGAAATTGCCATCCAAACTAGTAAATTTAACTTCCATGGGGAGGTGAAATAAACTTTATATATCATTCTGGATGTTATTTAGTAAAGCTTGATCACCCATGTGTACATCATTTGTATTTTATTTTTTGTTACACTTTCCATTTTAAAACCCAGCATTCTGGTAAACTATTCTACTCTATTTTCTCCTTATATGATTATAAAGTATACATTGTTATTAACATATAGGTTTTTAATGATATCGTCTATTAAATGTGTGTCATTAAATATTAATGTACTCAAGCCAACCTCATCTATGGAATAAAAGACTACCTCATCTATGTAATAAAAGACTGCCTCATCTATGTAATAAAAAGACTACCTCATCTATGTAATAAAAGACTACCTCATCTATGTAATAAAAGACTGCCTCATCTATGTAATAAAAGACTACCTCATCTATGTAATAAAAAGACTGCCTCATCTTTGTAATAAAAGACTACCCCATCTATGCAATAAAAAGACTGCCTCATCTATGTAATAAAAAGACTGCCTCATCTATGTAATAAAAGACTGCCTCATCTATGTAATAAAAAGACTGCCTCATCTATGTAATAAAAGACTACCTCATCTATGTAATAAAAAGACTGCCTCATCTATGGAATAAAAAGACTGCCTCATCTATGTAATAAACTTCCCATTTTCGTAAAACAGTGGAACAAAATGATGAAATGCTTTACTCTATGTAAGATTCAAGTTTTTCTTCTCTCGGAAGACAAAGATGTTATACACTTATTTTTTTCTGTTCACCTGCTTCTAGAAGAGGTTCATTTATTCTATGAAGAAACAGCAGTGATGCTGATGTGTCTTTAAAAGGACACAAGTAATATCCCAACTGTGTACCAAACGTATGATTTGTTCAGGCTACATAATGTCTGTTACATCTGTTAAGTGTCCTCAACAAGTCACCAAAGGGATCCATGATGACAACACTGTCATCCCGTGTAACTTGACCTGGCCAAGGCATTTGACACAAATCCACATTGAGGTATTACTGAGAAACTGTCACAAGTGACCATAAACACATATATCACCAAGTAGGTAGACCACTGGGTCATATGTGATAGATAAATATGTTAAAGTGTGTGAAGTGACCTATATCTAGATTCCAGTAATCAGGTCCTTACCTCAGGGCTCTGTGCTTGGCCCTTTTCTGTTTATTATTTAAGTCTCATATGTCAAGAATGACTTACACTTCCTTTGTCCAACCAGCTTTGTGGAGGACTGCAGACTGTGGACAGTCATTGAATCCACGTGTGGTATTGGTATAATACAGACAGAATCAACACACTTACAAAGGATTGCTGCCACGGCCATGGAGACACAGTAAATTAACAAATATCATGGGGGGGATAGTTTTGTTAAAAAAGGAAATACATAGGCTACTTACAATATAGACAGCACACCCCTATGAGCAGACCAAGTGGTATGAAACCTGTGTATTCAGGTAGATGGTATGAGGAACGTCCAGCAGCATGTGCCCAGAGTGATGACTACTCCCTTGTATGCAACACAAGTCCTCTGTATGTATGGGGCATCCACATCAAAGGGCATTATAGTTCTATAGCTCTCAGCCCTCATCACATCAGTAATTGAGTACAGTGACCTCTTTTTCATGTAGCTCACAACACATCTTCCAGGGATGAGTTACTCAAGTTCACCACATTTGCCACATTGAGGTACTATACATCTTATCGGTCATACCTATATATTCTTTTTGTTGCATACACATTAGTGTTTGATGCTGCAGAACCTCCATCAAGTTTTTATACAAGATGCATGTGTGATACGTGTTCCTGTGATGCACACAGTAACTGCAAAGCTGACTGACCACATAGACTACATGGGCTATATTTGTGACAGTTTGGATTGTGATATATATATATATATATGTATATATATATATATATATATATATATATATATATATATATATATATATATGTGTGTGTGTGTGTGTGTGTGTGTGTGCTATGCACATTTGTCAACTAGTCAGGACTGCTCCTAATTTAAAATACAAGTATAAAAGTGTCCATCATAACACCACCTGCAGATGTTAAATTTTAAGGAAGGTGTGCTTGATTCCCCTCATAGATTGCTGACAAATCATGATAGTTGTACAAGTGCGTTCTTGCAGACCATTCTATGATCACTCACAATCGCATTTGTTATGTCAAACACATGGTATTAATGATGGTATTATTCTGCTATTGTCCATGATTGTGCGTGCCTCTGTCTACTGTTTTCCATGATCCTGTTACTATGTGTCTTACTTGGTTAAGATCTATGCTGGCATTGCATTCATATTCAGGCAACTCATTTTGCTCAGCTTCACACTATGCACCTAACCCATATTGTATATAATGTCTGTGATATATGTCCTCTCCATTGTTCATGTCATGATGATTATATCACAAAGAATTCTCTCCACTGATATGTCACCTTGTGTAATTGTCACATAATATACAGTAACTGTACAGTATGTATTGTATATTACAGATGTGTGATTAGTATTCATGCTACACATGTTTTGATTGACACGCCTTCATCTGCTGTACATTACCATGTTTCAGTTTTCTTCTTTCCCTGTATTCATTCCTACAATTCATCTATGTGTCCCTTTTCAACACACACACACACACACACACACACACACACACACACACACACACACACACTTCCCTTGAATAATTATTTATAAAGCATTCTATGTACCCTTGTAGACTATTTACAAAACATTTACTCAGTATGCCTGATACAGGTGTGCACATTACTCTGCACTATACACACTGTCATGTAACGTGTTGGAAATGTATACATTGCTTCATTAATAATCCTGAGAGTCATTGTGGCTTTCTGCCCCATCCTACAAACCTAGTTTCCTGTAGGTAAACAGCTGTACAATTCAGCAGGTGTTTGTCATGCTTTACATGGTTACAAAACTATGCATGTTTATATTTAAATGTGGTGAGTAGCATGTATATGTAATTAGCGCTGCTTCTTATACTGCACACATGTAAACTCAATGTAGGCTTCACGCTAAGCCTACACGACATTGATTGAATCTACAGATAATTTTATATCTTGCCATATGTCAGATCCTAATTCTAATATTTGTTACATTCTTATTAATCAGAGGAGGTCAGTCTCTTATAAAACATTGCCAGCTTATATTGCCATATTAAACAATTTTAATGAATTTGTTTGTTCAAAATAAAAAATCTGCTTTGGAATGACAATGGGGACATTTTTAATGACAATTTTATGGGATTCATTGAAATCTTATTTATATGTAGGGGTGATATCTTGCTAGCATAATACAAGAAATGAATGGGATAGAACTTTAATCAAGTTGCAAGATAAAACTGACAAAGTTAAAGTTAAAACTATCAAAATATACTATAACATAAAATCTCAATTAGTTTAGGAAAAATTGATTGCAGTCTTATTAGCTCATACTAAGTCACCTTAATAGACTAGTAATTAGGTCTAAAGGATTAACAGGTCAACTCACATTGACTGCATTTTCCATTTGGAGAATGGTAGGAAATTCACAAATTTAGAGGACATTTTAACTCATTTTAAAATTTCGTATGGGAAATTAAACAGTTCAAATGTGACTTTTGAATTCATAAGGAAGTAGAATCATTCTAATTTAAGGACATTTCTAAAAATTCATCTATTACAACATTATACAAATCATTCTTTCTATGATGGGAATTAAAGTTTAAATAACAAAACTTAAAGAATATAAGTCTCCAAGGAATAACAGTTTGATCTCTGAGTTGTATAACATTTTACCTCAGGATGTCTTTATCCCTTTTGTTAAAATTCTTTATGGAAATCAAAGATACCCTGTTCTGACAACCATCTTTGAAACATGCCCTGATTTTACAGTAACTTAAACAAGACAAGAATTTCTCATTGTTTTCCTATTTTAGAACTATCTCAGTGGTTAACATCTATTATAAAATATTTATATCACTGACAGCAAACAGCGATAGCAAACTGACTAAAGAACTTCCTCCCAGATCTGACTGAAGGTGAGCTAATTTGACTGCATACAGATAGACAAAATATAATATTAAAGAATAGTCATTCTCATTGATTTTGCTTCCTCCATTAAAAAGAAGTAGCTATAATTAGTTCAGATTTAGATAGAAAGTTTGACTCAATTATATGTTCATACCTTATTAAAGTTGGAGGATATATCTTGCATTGTTAAAGATGTAAACTTCAAAAAAGTAGTAGTATTAGTAGTATAATGAAATTTTCCAAAAATTCCAACTGTCTATCTTTGGTGATTTTTATATTTATTTATATATATATATATATATATATATATATATATATATATATATACACAAGAAATGGTGTAATTCATCAATTACACATTTAAGTAAGTATGGCTGTTAACATGTTGTTGTTGTGTCTTTCGGCTTAGGGGTCGCCACAGCAGCACTCCGGTCCACTAATGATTGGTAGTTGATTTTTACGTGCCGAGTTACCAACCCTGACACACAACCTTCAACAAAGGTACACCCATTCACACATGTCTCCATGCAGAAGATGCTCTAGCTGAGAATCGAACCGGACAGCGTCTGGCTGTGAGGCGACAATGCTACCGCAGCACCACCACCGCGGATCTGAAATAAAAAAATTATGTGAGTGACTTGAATTTTATTAGTTCTGAAGAAGTTCTAGTGTATGGATGAAAGTGCTTAGCTAATAGAATTGTGTTTTGTTAGTCCTTTATCGTCAGAGAATACTTAGCTACACCTTTGCTTTTTACTATTGGTGTTCCTGATTTAATTCAATATATGCAGGAATGTTTTGAGTTTCTGTTCGATTTCTACTGTATTTTCTTCTTTTCATCAGTTTACAGTTCTGGAATATATATAATTTATATATTTAATTTCTCCCTCTTATTAATCACTTGTATTGTGGCTCTGTTTTATGTTAATCTAGGATCTTATATTTGACAATCTTTTAAAATGAATTAATGAATTAAAAAAGTATATTTTATTTTCCATAGCTAATTTGCATTGCAATAAAACCATTCTCTAATCATATTAAATGTAATAATGATATAATATGTGTTGGTTTGGAGACCAATAGCTTTATAAGCACCATCTCTTTGTGGATTGTAATGCTTTTGACTATTAGTGATACTGAATCTTGTTTGCAGAGTATTCAAAGTGCTTTAAATTTGAAAGAGCCTTTCTATTAAAATTAAACTAAGATAAAACAAGTAATTTATTATTAAATAAATATTTCAATAACTTGAAGAACTCTTATGGAAACTTTAAATGGATAACAATCCAAAAAGATGTCTTGAAGTTATTCTCATGAAAATTTTTAAATCAAATTGTTAATGCAACTAACTGGTTGTGTTCTACGTGAACTGCAGAGTGAACTGGTACCTCATCTATGTGCCCTGTTCAATCACAGCCTCACCTCAAGCTTTGTCCCTACTGAATGGCGCACTGCTATTGTCATCCCTCTCCACAAAGAAGGAGCGACTACAGACCCTGGGAACTATTGCCCCATTAGCCTGATGAGTCTGATATGAAAAGCTATGGAATGCATCATCATGGACCTAATAAACAATTATATAGGGAATCTCCAGACTCTGGATCCCACACAGTTTAGTTTTGTGAAGGATAGATCATGCCTGCTCAACCTGGCTGACTTCTTTTAGTCAGTCACCAGAGCTGTGAATGAAGGCAAGGTAGTTCATACAGCCTACCTTGACCTGGCCAAGGCTTTTGATACCATTCTCCACTCAGAAATCATAGAAAAACTCACTAGGTTGGCATCAATTCCTCTATCCCTAGCTGAGTTGCAAAATGGCTCACAGATAGAACCCACAATGTGAAAGTAGCTGACTCCAAGTCAGACTGCTGACTAAGCATGAGTGGAGTCCCACAGGGTTCAGTCCTGGGTTCTCTCCTGTTTGGTATCTACTTCCCTGAAGTCCAGGCCAACAGGAAGGGACTCTGGCTGACAAAGTTCACAGATGATTGTAAGTTGGGAGCTATTATTAACTCCCCAATTGATGTTGACATCTTACAGAATGGCTTCACTGAGACCAACGACTGGTGTCAGAACCATGGCCTTAAGCTCAGTGCCAAAAAATGTGTCATCATCCCCTTTGGGAAAAACTTAGTTCCCATGAATTACCACATTGATGGAAGTCCACTCAACACAGAAGGCGTTATAAGAGATCTGGGAACACAGGTTGACAGCAACCTCTCTTTTGATCACCACATTTCCACTGTGGTCAGAAAGTCTTTCTATGGGGCACATCCATTACTAAGGGTGTTGCATCCAGGAAGAAAGAGGTCATTGTCTCCCTCTACTCTTCCCTCATTAGGCCAATCATCGAGTACAATGCCCCATTTGGCATGTACCTCACTAGACACCTGCAGCAACTGGAGAGGCTGCAAAAGTACCTCACAAGGAGGATCCTAAGCCTTAAACACTTGTCCTATATGGACAGACTCAAAAAACTCCAACTATTCTCTGTCTCGTATCGCCTACTTAGAGGCGATCTCTGCTTGACTTACAAAGCCATGTCTGACCCAGTGCTCTGTTAGACATGCTACATCTAAAGACATACCAATCCCTCCACACCACATGCTCCAGAGAATTCAACCTCATTACCACAATCAACAGAACATGCTGTAGAGACAGGTTCATAACCCAGAGACTGCCCATGCTATGGAAAACTTCCCATACATGTCAAGCAGAGCACCTTGCTGACCCTCTTCAAGATAAGTCTTGATGAGTGGATGGGAAACAGAAAATTAACCCAGTGGCTCTACTCAACAGAGGCATTGGGAACCAAGGTTGGGTGGCACTATGGCAGGGTAATCCTATGGCTAGGCTTGTAAAGGCCCCAGGGCCATTAGCCTAGTACACACCTATGTACCTATGAACCTATGAATAAGATTCAGGAACATTATTAAACTGCTTGTTGAAAAATGGAATACACTTTATTTTCTATGGATTACAGTTGGACAGTGATTAAATCTGCTGTATTACCTAAAATAGTATATCTTGTTCATACTGTCTCTCTGACTTCCTCTAAAAAGTACATTAAACAATTTAATAATATCTGTTTGAGTTTTTGTTTTACCCTAAAAATGCAGAATGGCATTAGCCCACCATAACGGAGAGTGGAGAACTGGTGGTATTAATTTTACAGAACTGGATCTTTACATAACTGCTTCAATCTTTAAGACCATAGCCTTATGACTGAACCTTACTAAGCCAAATGGAGGACATTACAAGAGAATAATTATTTCAAATCTAGCATAAATATTACAGTCCATCATAACCACAGTCTGATGAATGCTATGTGCCAGTTATTAAAGTACTATTCTTTTAAAGCTACAAACAAACCAACTTACTCTAATAATATGAAATATATTTTGAAATTATTTACAAAAAATTGTTTGTAAATATTCAGGGATTAAGGCTTGTTTTCTTTTCTATAGTTCCTACTGTATTTACTCCTGAGTGCATTGAAACTTTAATTATAATAAAAAAGTAGTTTTAAAAGTAGCAATGTGATTTACTGGAAAGAGTTGTTAGAAGCCAAAATGAATAATATTGACTATACAATGCATACATTTGACCTTAAAATTGACAATTCACTACCAAACATGTAGACAGGTAGTCAGTTTCTTTATCAATCTTGAAAAGAATACAGGGAATGGAATTCCTTATTTATTATATATGAATTAATTAAGAAACAGATATCAGGTTAATGAGTCAACCTAATGAACCATCATTTAGGCTGGAGTTAAGATAAGTTGGAGGCATATTATAATAAGGTTACAAAATTTGCCACCAACAAATAATGCCACAACCATCAGTATATTTCCCTTAAGGCTTTAAAATGGCTTGAGCTGCTTTGCCACTTAAATTACATACATCTTATCTCCACACAAAACATTATTCACAAAGTCAATGATTACCTTTTTTTACTCCTATTTTCCATTCCTATTCTCCTAACAGGCTGCGTTGATCTAATAAACAACATCTTCTCAACATATAAACTCCACAAATCTTGTGGCTAAAGTCTCTACTCGTACACTGTTGTCAAAAATGTAATACTATCTCTTGGCAAATTAGATCTACCTCTAACCATTCCAACTTCAAACAACTGAAAACAGATTACCTAATAAAAACTGTCTCTGCTCCTGCACTACCCAAGAATGAACTAATCCCTCCCTCCCTTCTTCCACCACCAGTATACTTTGAATATGTTCAGATAGAAAGAGTTAATAAATTCTTTTTCTTAGACAAAAAACAAATATGTATTTTGACTAGGCCACTCATCTCTGCTTCATAGAGTGTATGCATTGTGTGTTTCATCTCTATGAACTGTGACTTTTGAATACTCTCTCCCTATTATAAATAACATTTTATTGTCCTATAATGGATCTATCACAGCAGTAAAAATCATACCATACATATCAATGTCCTTTTCACTTCATAGGGGAGTAAGACAAGGCTGTCCCTCTCCCTTTTATATTAGCAATATAACCATTGGCCATATGGTTAAAAGAAGGTGTTTAAAGCACAGAAGCTGAAGTTCCCCAAGCTCATTAGTGTAGTGTAGTAGAATTGTTTTATTTGCTGATGATCTCCTAATACTACTTAAATACTCACAGCATACCATTTTAGTAGTCTGGAATACGTTATATGAATGGTATTTTATCTCAGGATACAGACTTAACCCCACCAAAACTATTTTATGTGCTTACAATGTTCTTTCACCCTCCTTATATTTTAGCACTTATAACCTCAGTCAATCTCTCTAGATTTTTAGACTTGGGACTTCTTATGGCCCATTCTTCCTTAGAGATGAGGGATTTAAATGTGCAAAAGATAAAATCAATTATTGATGCTAGCTTAAATGAGTGAACTGACCAGTCACTCTGTTTTGACATTAAATTAAATCTGATCAAAACTATCCTCTATCCAAAGCTCTCCTATATATTGTAGGGGCTCATGATGTATATTGCTGTGATAATATTAAAAACATGAGGCAGGCAAATCCTTAAATTTCTTTGTGTGCCTTACATACCAACTGTTCTCAATCCTCACATTACAGTGTATGCTCCAAGGGAGGCGTTATTCTTCCTTCTTTATTATAGCCTAATGTGACAGTTTAGTGTGCTATTTCAGAGATCTGTACTCTCCTGGGCCTCCACTCCCATGGCTACAATCCCTGCAAGACTCTATTCTCCCAGCCTTCCAATCCCATTGTATTGGCAAAGCTAATATTCATGAGGGATCCCAATATTGTTTGCTATGTGTCATACCCAGAGGCATACATATTAGAAAACCATCTATATGGTAATCATAATATCTGAACATAACATATCATGGTGTTGTGGTTATTTTTAAAAATATTACTCTACTCTTCCAAGACATTTCTTATTATTACTGTTCCCCTTTGAGACATATCCCTCCTTTGCAAATATTCACTCACCATTTCCTTACCCATTAACCAGTTTATCTTTTATAATCACTTTCTACTTTTAGTGACAAACTCCCAAGAGTTGTCTGTGATAGTGAACTTTCCAACCTTTTACCTAATCCTAACTAAGAGGCCTAATCTTGCATCTTTTATACAGGCATTTGAATACTTTCCTCAGTCTACTCTCAATGCATTTTAAGCCACTTGAAGATTTTAGATGAAAGTAGTGGTGGAGACAGTCTTTTTAGGCTGCAAAGACCCCTTTAAACACTTATCGATTCCTCCAGATGGAGGCTATTTTCCTGAAAATATTTACACTACATTTCCCTTTCTCCAGACTTAATATGTCAGTAATCTCTCATACCTTTCTCACACTGCTACAGACGTCTTCATGAGTAAACTAGAGCAACATGGGCCCATATAATCTGGGAATGTTTGAAGAAATAACCTTTTTGAGAGGGTTTTTGGCTAAACGTACATACGGTATGCCCTCTGCTAAATCAGCAAAGGAAAGATCCCTCTGCCAGATCAGCAAAGGAAAGATGTATCAGTCTTAGGATTCATACCAGACTCTGGCTGCACAGTCATACTTCAGTTCTTACACTAAGCAGCCAAGAAAGCCATCACATGCCACTGGAAACATAATATTCTCCCCAAGCTCACAGAATGTTGACATATACAACAGGGAATTTACCCGGCTGAACTCTATCTGAATAAGAGAATGCAGGCCGAACAAAATGCATTAAGTCAGTGGGCTAACTGTGCCAAAGTGCTAGATATTCACCCTTTGTAAGAATGGGCTACCCTTTTCCTTTTCACAGTTCACAGAATTTCATGACCTTGACACTTTTCATATTTTTAACTATGGTGATCTCTGCCATGTTCTCTTTTTTTTCAGATGGGTGAACCACACAAAAACTTCTCCTTACACAGTTTACTTTGCTATTAAAAGACAGTAATGATATCAAAGGCAATATCTTAAATCATTATAGATGACTTTATCAACATTATCGTTATTCCTTAAAACTTAACCAGATAGAGATGAAAGCGAACTAAATAAAAACTTGTAACCATCCTTAAAACTTAAAAATACTCAGTTTCATGTTATCATTGCTTCATTGATCATCTGTCTCATTTTATATTATTGGCATATTTATTTTAAACAATAGTAAATTCATATATTTTTGCACCTTCCTTGATAAGCTAATACATTTTAGTTTCAAAATGGCTGTATTTACTCTTGAGCATACAAAATTTTATTTGTCAGTACGTCTTGTTCATATAGATTGTTTTATTGTTATTTTTTTTAATAAATTAATTAAAAATGTTCTGCATTGTTTCATAGCACAATATGAGTGAAGAACTGCTGAATCTGTTTACACCAGTGATCCCAATATTTTACATAATCTGTTGTCTGCATTCTGTCTTTAGCTTTGGGTTAAAATTTTGAACGGTTTTCTTGGAGAATTTGCTGGATCAATGTATCTGCAGGTTTTGATAAACAATAAGACATTTTCTTTTGAAAAAACAGGTCTTAAATCTTTAACTTGGAAATTTTGCAGCACAGTTGTGGTTTTAATTCACCTACACTATGTAGTAATTGTATAACAAAGCTCAATTTATTTATTATACCATTTTTATCTATTTGTTTTTATTTTATTCACTGAAAAACTTGAAAAGCCAGACATACGTATTATAACTGAGGGTTCAGCTTCGACTGACAGCAGAGTGACAATCGATTGCAGTAGTAGCAGATACAAACTAACAGTTTGTACGTTCTATAGAAATGATACACTCCAAGAACATCTTCCACAAAACACTGGTACTCGGTATGTCATTGAGAGAGCTATCGCAGGGGATGAAGGCTTCTATAACTGTGAGTGTCAAAATTATGTTGGCACACACACAATAATACGTTTTCGTGTTCCCTTAATCCTAAATGGTAAGTGCAGACTGGATCAGTTACACATTTTATTGAAGTTGTCTCCTTTAGACAAGTATACTGCATTCCACATTATAACTAACATAGATAGCCATGTAGTACAGCAAACATAACATCCAAAACCTCTGAATTATAGGACGAGGAATGAAGTGTGAAATCTACAGCAGTGACTTGCAATAGTTCAGGAAGTCAAGAAACAAGTGACATATTTTCTGCTGTTTTTAAAGAATACAAAATGTTATGCACACTCCTGTTAAACACCAAACTGACTTTTTATGAAACTTGCTTTTGTAAATCCACTGCTCATGTTCTGTAGTTCAAATGAGTACATGGTGAAATTCAGTCCCATGACCAGCCTGGACTGAATGTGACACATGGTGATCTGAATGTCATTACACATTATTCAGCCTAACATTAATGAAATGAGGCATTACATGATAGTCTTGCATTAACCACATGATATTAAGGTTATGACATATTAATGGACACTTCTTCAGGTGGAAGAATGTGAGTCCCCCAGCCTTCATCTGCCTTTTATGTGACCTTGAGCAAGCCATTTAACCAGACAGTGCTTTGGGGCAGTTGGGAATTTGGTCTAGTCTTTTTAAAGGTCTCCTGGACTGCATCTCTAATAGAAACTTATGAACACTATAAAAACCTAATTACTATGAAGACTGGATTAATGTATAACTATGGCTACAGTTATGTTCATTTCAGTGACACCTAGGATTTAATCCTATAAGTTGCACAGGTATGTTATGTCAAGCAACTGAACTAGACCAGAACTTCCTTGTATATCAAAAATATTCAGACTTATGTCTAGAGAGCATTAATGTAGAAACCAAGAAAAAAGAAATGACAAAGATAAATGAAATAATAAAATTACAGTTCAATATAAAAAATACGAGTACAAAACTTTCTCCCAAGGATGATGTGTATCAGACAGACTTTAGCCTGGCAGTAGCAGAGAGAAATAAAGCTATGAGTTGTTAATAAGCTGCTTCCTTTGATTAAAGGTTTGATTCCCTCAGTGTCCATTTGACAACCTGTGTGACACTGAAGAATGCCTGGTTTAAGAAACATTACCACCACCAGTAAACCATTTTAATAAATGATGGTAGCCATTTACAGCTTCATAGGTTCACAGCAGAGTACTAATGACTCGAGAGCCCTCACAAGCCTAGCCAGTTTTACCCAGATTTTACCCAATTTTTTATTTATAGGGGAAACATAACACGAGTGAGCAAGTGGAGGTATTGACTATTTTTACAGATTGTCTCTGTCAATAAGGGACATGAGCACAAACCCACAAGACAATGTATGATTTCCCATCCATTTGTGTAGACTGCACTTGAAGATGGTCAGGGAAGGACTCGGCTTCTTGTGAATCGGAAGTTTATTCTAGAGGAGAGGGAATCTCGGGGACACATACCTGTCTCTCCAGTGTGATCTATTCATGTCCAAGATCATGTTTAGATTTTTGGTGTGGGTAACCTTGTGCAGTTAGTTTTGTAAATATGCAACATTTCCATCAAAGCTGGTCAGAGACTGCCTTGTATGTCAGGCACAGATCACCCCTCAGTAATTAGGTAGCTGATTATAGTGATAGGGCTTGTAATCGGTTCACCTATGACATGTTGGTTATTTCCTGTACATTTTTGCTGAGAAACCTCTGAGGACACTCCACTTGTTGCAAGTACCTGGTAAGGTACATGCCAACGGGTGCATTGTTCTCGATTATTGGTCTGATGAGGCCTGAGTACAGTATTACTATGATATCCTTAGATCTGGATGCCATGTCCTTACTTACAAGCTGAGCCACAAAGAAGTATTTCCTTATCACCATGGACACATGGTGGTCAAAGTTCAGATTACTATCTGTCTGAGAACACAGATCTCTCACCATTGGGTCCATTCTTAGTGGGTGCTGTCAATTTTGTATTTTGCAGGAGTATTTGATTTCTGAAATGGCATTATTATAAACTTTTTTGCGTTTAGGTTGAGGCCATTGATCTTTCACTATCTGTAGGATATCAACATCATTTGTGGAGTCAGTAATAGCCCCAACTTGCATTCATTAGCAAACTTGGTCAGACAAAGGCTACATATATTTGCCTTGACATCTGAGAAGTATACCACAAACAGCAGGGTCAAAGTCCTGTGGTAGTCCACTGGTGACTGGCCTCTTGCTGGAAGTGGATTCCCCCACTCTAACAATGGGTGCTATTTGTGAGCCATTAGGCTATCCAATTGGTAATGTATAAGTTTATGCCCAATTTTGTGAGTTTCTCTATTATACCCAAGTGGGATATTGTGTCAAATGCCTTGGTCAGGTCAAGGTAGGTGGTATGCAATGTCTTACCCTCATCCATGTTTTTATCAATGAATTCCACCAGATTGAGCAGATAGGACTTGCTCTTGATGAAGCAAAACTGCAGTTGAGTGTAGAGTCTGGAGATTTCCTATGCCTCTGCGAATCAGGTCAACATTAACCACTGTATAGCCTTAACTAGAAAAAATGGTCTGGATGCACCGGAAAGCAATAAATAATTTATTCCACAGATGAATACAAGTGTTTTCACCCGGCAGTAGTGCTGGCCTTTTCAAGTAAAAACAAACACATGCCAAGACCAGTATGAATACTCTTCCCTTAAAAAAGACACCAAAAATCCCTTAAAGGGACCTTCATTTCTATTCACATGCATTGCTCTAAAACTGAACTACATAGCAAGATATACAAAACACAGACAAATGTGTAAAAACTCAAAACATGTATGTATAAAATATTAAATTATATCCTGATCATAAAATACATTAATACAACCTAACCAAGGTTGTTTAAACCTGTGTTATGGTTACCCAAGAAGAACAATATAATATAAGCTTATGTGGATGGCTAAAGTCTTTTTGCTTTTTTAATTAAATAGGGTTTAATTGAAATATGATAATTAATCCCTGGGTGACTGGTTGCGTTCAATTTTATCTGCCAGTAGGTCTCCCTACAGCACAACCAATTATCCCAGTCCCCTCCCCTAGGGTCATTTGCTACTTGTTCAAGAATTCCAAACCTAAACTCACTGAGTGTAGTTTCAGCTTGCAGGTGCCTATAAAGTGCATTATTCATATTTTTCTTTCTAATGTTATAAGTGTATTCATATATTCTTTTACTTAATGCCCTTTCAGATTTACCTACATAAAAACTGGGGCAGTCCCTGCAAATAGCTAAGTAGACAATATCCCTAGTCTGACAGCTACCCCTCACAAAGGTAGTTCTACTGTTCATACTATTTTCTAAGCTAATCTGCTCTTTGTCAATGGTGTACCTACAATAAGGGCACCTACCACATTTCTTAGTCCCTACCCCTAAATCTTTAGTGACTACCTTTTTGTTCATCTCAAATAGTTTCTTCAGATTTACCCCCATCTTGTAAACAAAGCAGGGCGAATTACCTACTCTGTCCACAATTTATTGATTGTGTTTTAACATCTTCCAGTTAGATTCTACAATCCTTCTAACTTCATCAGAGAAACTGTTGTACTGGAATACCAGTGCTCTCCCAAAGTTGTTTTCAGCATCATTTTTTGTCTTTGAAATATGATGGGTATTACCCAACAAAGGAACATATTTGTCACCCCATCCAATAATAATTTCCAAAACTATTTCAACTATCAATTCTTACGGATAACCTGTATCCCTGAAAAAAATCTGAAATTAATTTAATCTCAGATAAAAAGTCACATCTTTCCAAGGTCATTCTAGCCGCCCTAACCATCTGACCCTTTAATATATTTCTTTTTTGCTTCAAGGGGTGTGAACTTGAGTATGGAAGATATGAATTACTAAAAGTGTCTTTACGGTATATTTTAGATTTTAACTTACCCTCAAATTTCTCTATCCTAACATCCAAATAGCCCATTTTATTGGAATCCATTTTATAAGTGAACCTCAGAAAGTCTCTGGTGGAATGTAAGTAGTTTATAAAAGGGACCACAAGTTCCACAGGACCTTCCCATATGGCAAAAATGTCATCCAGGAAACATCTGTAAAGTTTGATGCATTTCCAAAATTCCGAACCAAAAACATAACTGGTTTCCCATTTCAACAGAACCAAATTGGCATAGATGGGGGCACATGCTGCCCCCATAGCCATGCCCTTGATCTGTTTAAGTGTCTCCCCTTCAAAATAAATTAAATTATGTTCCAATACTACTCTGATAAGTTCTACTAGAACATCTATATCAACCTTACAAATGGACTGTTTCTCACCCAAAAGTTCCATGAACATATCTAACCTTTCCTCTACTGGAATACAGGAGAAAAGGTCAACCACGGCAATGGTCAGAAAGTAATCTTCACAATTGACTGTGGTAGAAGTCAAACTGTTCAAGAAATCCCAGGAATCTTTCAATAAATGTTCATAATATTTTGTTAAATGTTTTAAGGAAAAATCCAGAAAAGCAGCTATAGGGTAAGTTTTTGATTCCTCACCAGCAACGATGGGCCT
The DNA here is from genome assembly GCF_019279795.1 of Protopterus annectens. Classification (NCBI taxonomy): domain Eukaryota; kingdom Metazoa; phylum Chordata; order Ceratodontiformes; family Protopteridae; genus Protopterus; species Protopterus annectens. Next base: position 1,179,921,513 of record NC_056726.1, on the reverse strand, counting down.
ATAAGGGGGATGTGTAGTGCACTTGTGAATCTTAGGAATGCCGAAAAAAGATGCTATCCTAGGTTTTCTATTCTGCAAAATCCCACCTACCCTGGGATATAAACTGTTGTCTAATATTAAATCTTCAACAATCATATCAATTTTCCTGTAAGAAATATTAATCTCATTGATAGAAACTGGGACATAGGTACTATTGTCATAGAGCATCTCTAATATTTTGCTTGAAAAATCTAAGGCATTCACTAATACAACCCCTCCCCCTTTGGTTTCATAATTCGAATTTCTTTATCCCAACACAATTCGTCTAAAATTTATTTTTCTCCTGGGGACAAATTTGGTGAATAACCACATTTTTTCTTTCCTTTTTTATCCATACTCAGTTGATAAATGTCAGAAGTACATATTGCTTCAAATACCTGTAGTGCTGGATGCAAACTTGGATTGTATGTGCTTGCCTTTCTAGATTTCTCTTCCCTAGTGGTATGTTGTTGTTCAAAGATAAGGGAAAATTAATTTTCCTAACAAAGTGTTTTAGTTAAGAATAGCATTACTGATGTCTAAACCCCTAGTGGGGACACATTTGAAACCTTTCATGAACAGATGGAAATGTTCTGGTTTAATTTCAATCCCACTTAGGTTGAAAATCTTAAAGCCCTTATAAGTTAAAGTTACCCCATCTTCATCAGCTGTTATACTTTCCCTTTCTTCTTGGTTTTTCCTTGATTTCTTCCTTTCCTTTCCTGCTGACATATATTCTGTATGTTCATGCTTCTAGCCTGAAAATGTGAATAATGTTGTTTTAATATGTCGTGTCTGTCTACAAATTCCTACATGTAAATATCTATTATGTCTTGTCTGTCTGTAAATTCCCACATGTAAAGATCTATTGGTGTTCTTCACTGCTAGCTTGTTCTTATATTTCTGTTTAAAACATGTATTATTGTTATAATTCT
>NC_056726.1:1179756857-1179920060 GCF_019279795.1 Protopterus annectens | reverse complement strand
GTTTCCATTGCTGATGATGTCACCCACCCAGAAGTATGCCTCTGGGAGTGCTGTGATCCAGTATTCTCGGTAGCGCATTCTGTAACTGTGTAATGCTGTAGTGTGATAAGATAGTTAGGTTTATGTTCTAATCCCAACCATGCCAATTGTGTGTGTGTTCCTATCGGGCTGGGGACAGAGTAATGCTTTTAGACTGCTCACACTCCATACAATCCCTATCAGTGTCTTTTCCATTGCTGATGATGTCACCCATCTAGAAGTATGCCTCTGGGAGTATGCCTCTGGGAGTGGTGTGATCTAGTAATCTTGGTAGCACGCCATGTAACTGCGTAATGCTGTAGTGTGATAAGGTAGTTAGGTCTATGTTCTAATTCCAGCCATGCCAATTGTGTGTGTGTTTCCATCTGCCTGGGGACAGAGTAATGCTTTTAGACTGCTCACACTCCATACAATCCCTATCGGCGTCTTTTCCATTGCTGATGATGTCACCCACCTAGAAGTATGCCTCTGGGAGTGCTGTGATACCGTAATCTCAGTAGCACATTCTGTAACTGCGTAATGCTGCAGTGTGATAAGGTAGTTAGGTCTATGTTCTAATCCCAGCCATGCCAACTGTGTGTGTGTGTGTTTCCATCTGCCTGGGGACAGAATAATGCTTTTAGACTGCTCACACTCCATACAATCCCTATCAGCATCTTTTCCATTGCTGATGATGTCACCCAGCTAGAAGTATGCCTCTGAGAGTGCTGTGTCCCAGTAATCTCGGTAGCACGTTCTGTAACTGTGTAATGTTATAGTGTGGTAAGGTAGTTAGGTCTGTGTTCTAATCCCGGCCATGCCAACTGTGTGTGTTTCCATCTACCTGGGGACAGAGTAATGCTTTTAGACTGCTCACACTCCGTACAATCCCTACCGGTGTCTTTTCCATTGCTGATGATGTCACCCACCTAGAAGTATGCCTCTGGGAGCAGTATGTCCCAGTAATCTCGGTAGCATGTTCTGTAACTGTGTAATGCTGTAGTGTGATAGAATAGACAGATAGGTGTTCTGTTCAAAGGCATGACAAGTGTGTGTGGTTGGCAGTCATATCCTATGTTGGTATTTGTGAGTGGCTAGCTCCAGGATGTGTTGAGAGTGTTTTGTTGTTTTCTTATATAGTGTCCATAAATGTCACAATCGCCCAAGAGACTGGGTTGGCAAGACATACACATACATTCACCAATAGGTCTGGTGAGTAAATGTCAGCAGCCCTAATCTTACCCTTAATACATAATAAACCACAGCAACCAACAGTAGTGAATATGGTAAAAACCACAGCAGCAATCCAGCAATTCCAAAGAAGGAAATTTATTCACAAACAGCAGGCCTAATCTCTGGCCTCGGCCAACAAGCCTTTCACAGAGTACTTGTTGGCCGAGGCGCTAGAGATTTTTTACTGCTGTTTGGTGAATAAATTTCCTTTTGGAATTGCATTGCTGCTGCTGTGGTTTTTACCTTACCCTTAATACAGTCTGACTCATGTGATGCAATAAAACACACTTGCCTTGATAGTAACACCAGTACATAATGCAGGAGGCACATGTGGTTTCCTTTTCATTCTTGTCTAATGCTTTGGTGTCAAGTGGTCAGCTGTTGTGATATATATTCTATATCTACGTATGTGTGTGTATATGTATATGTGTGTGTGCATATATATATATATATATATATATATATATATATATATATATATATAGATATAGATATATGTGGACATTAGCACACATAAATCTACATGATGGAATACATGTCCTATACTGCTGAATGCCTGTGCTGGATGATCTGTACGTGATCACCTCAGATGTATGTATATCTGCCATGGCTTAGTGGTAAAGCACATCATCTGTGGTATGCCGGGTTCGAGGTGTGTAGAGATTGGTTATTTTGTTGCTGGGAAGAAGAAGGGACATTGAATACGATGATAGTAAGGCGCTTTTAACCAGTTGTGTGTGGATCTGCATGACAGTAAGCAGTGGTTATTATTTTGGAGGCTCAGTATGGGTCATGTAACTATGCATTAGAAGACAGTACTATGCAAATGAAGTGGAAAATAGTGAATCCCGTTTATCCCCAGGGTGTGATGCAGATCCCAAGAGTGTATGTGTATAGATAGCCAGGCGCAGGACTCGAATATAGGTGAAAGCATGGGGGGTGTCAGGCATACTGTACGTACATTGGAGCCCTGTGTCTCGGGATTGCTCCTGCCTTAGAACTCCCAAGCTAGGGATGTGTCTATACCTGCCTAGTGCAATTGGGAGAGACAACAGCAGTAGGAGAGTATTCAAGGTGAACAAGCTGCGCAAACAGGTGATAATTAGCACAGTCAGCAGATTACAGGCCCAGCCCTTCCCAAAACACTACGATAAAGTGAGCAAGCACCATACACACAGGTTTTTTTCCACATTCTACACCACCAGTGTATACATGCGGGGACATTTTACGAAACATTCCAACCAAATGAGAAGGGCTGCAGCAGGCAACATAGACCAACATGTGCAAGAGGCTGAGGGTGGTGAGGATGTGAATGCTGCCGAACAATCCTCAGTGAGGAGACAGAGAAGACTTTACAGACCCAGGGAAAAATACCAGGGGCTACATGAGATGGGGATAGTAGAGCGCTATGGGAACAGAGACCTCCTACAGCAGATTGTTGAGCTGTGCCAGCCACACCTGACACATCGAACAGGCCAAGGGAAACCCATCCCAGTGGATAACAAGGTATGTGTAGGCCTAGGTATACTATCCCAGGTACCTCCCAAAGCACAACTGGGGATATCATGGGGATCTCACAGGCATCTGCATCCAGAGTATTTCACCAGTTCCTAGATGCCATGTCACCACATGCCAGTGAGCACGTACATTTCCTCAACACACGTGAGGTGTTGACTAGCAATATGCGTCTCTTCCACCAAATGGCAGATGACCCTGGGGTAGTGGGTGCTATAACCTGCACACAGGTATGCATCAAAGCATCACCCAGTAAGCAGGGTAAGTCCTACATTAACCACAGGGGCATCCCCTCCATCAACTGCCAGGTCATATGCGATGCCCAGGGCATTATACTGAATGTGTGTGCTGGCTGCCCTGGAAGCTATGACAATTCTGATATATGGCATCTGAGACAGCTGTACCACACCTTTGCCAATATGGGCATCCCCTACAGTCACTTAGTGGGGGATGCTGGGTACCCACTGGAGCCGTGGCTGATGACACCCATCAGAAATGCACACACACCTGAACAACTATGCCATAATGAGGCACATGCACAGGCAAGACATATAATTGAGCATGTGTTTGGGATGCTCAGGTCACGGTTCTGGTGTCTGGACACATCCAGTGGAGCCTTGCAGTATTCACCAGCTACATGCACCCAAATTGTTATGGTATGTGCTATGCTATACAATATGATCCTGTGGAAATAGTTGCAGCAGGAACAGCATGGGGCAAGGCCACACAGCCCCCACTAATGCCAAGGCCTGTACAGGCACAGAGTGACTCGGAGGAGGAACTACTTGAGCCGGACCCAGTAGGCAAAAAGAGGTGTTTCTAGTATGACCTGCCCTTGGCAAAGAGGCAATGCATAGCATATGCACTGACACAGTAGGTACCCAGGGAATTTCACCCTCTCTGACTTGCACAGACAGTAAAAGGGATGCCAAACATGACACTATCTGTGCTCAGCCATGTATAGGAAATGCACTGTTTGCATTCGACATAGACAGCCCTCCAGCACCATCCTCAGGTCTGGCACACCCTCAGGGTAAGTCAATCAACCTACCAATTGGCAGTTGCATTAGAATGTGTTTTTACCTGTAGCTATGGTATGGATGTGAGCATGCAAGGGAATTTGGTGGCCGAATGTTAGGGCAGCGGACAGTACACATCCATAGTGGCACCATGACATCTGTAGCACATACTGGGGTCAATAGTAGCCAGTAGTACACAGGGGTGTCCTAACCCACTGCAGGTTATGGGCTGAACATCATTTGTGTCCATACAGCCCACACAAGTCTCAACCAGCTAGACAGGTGTAGACCAACACAGACAAATGCTGTACAATGGCCTCTGAATATGCCCAGTGGATGACCCCACCCCCCGACAGACACACACAGAATGACTACAGCAGGCCAGGCAGTTGGATGTAGGTTGTGAAGGCTAGGACATCTGAAACCAGTATGTTGGTAATTAAAGCTAGGATCTGAAGTACACTGGTATGCCTCTAGCCAGCACATTAGGTAGGTCCACACACTGGAATGGAGTACCTGACATATTAGTACAGTAGTAGCAAAAGTGTACAACTGTCAGCTGTGCCCCCCTTCCAATGTACACATGTAACAGTCATGTGCACCCCCCCCCCGTGGTGCTGTGTAGGAATGTGGATACCATTGGATGTCCCCCCACACTGTGCAGAAATGTAGCAACAGTCAATGCCACATAACAGATGGATACCCTGCAGACAAAGCATGCCACCTGTTAGTGTACAATGCAGGGTTCAGCACCACAGTACTGACTACCTGGACATGTAATGCATGCGATCCAGTTGACCATACTGGGCATGCCCAAACACATGAAAGTATGACGGTAATGTCAGTCGACAACATGCATAACGGTCATACTGGGCATGCTCACACACTTAAACACAAGACGGCCAGGTCTGCAAACACAAGTGGTCTGGACATATCTGCCAGTACATTGCTATACTGTTGGATGACTGTGGTGTATGGTATGTGTGTGGTACTGTCTATTGTCTGTATATTTGCCATGGTGTATTGGTAATTCAGATTAGCTGTGTGCACAGGGTGTTGCTACCAACACTTGCAAAGGACGGTTCTTTGTGGCCAGAACAAGGCCATTGGATACGGAGTGAGTGAGTAAGGCACATTGCAGCAGTTGGGAGCAGTTGAGCATGGGTTTGCACAGTGTTAAGCACTGCTGACCTCTGATTGCAGCTTCTTATACTTGTTTAGACTCACATTTCTTTAACAGTGCAATACTCGCATACTGGTAGCCAAACACGCTTACACCTGCTCGCTCCCTCACTTGCACATGCAAAGACATTGGTGCTTGCATTTGTCACTCATGCTGGGTGGGCACAATCTCTTGTGATGCCTATCACATTGGACTACATGATTACAGTATTGGGTATGGCTGACCATTAGGCGACAGCATGGCGTTCAACTGTACGGAATCGGCGGCCTGTCCAGTGAGTTAATCATATTATATGCGTGTTCCTCATACAATCTGCTCCCATCTAGCTGATACATGGGAACCGATACTCTGCAATGCAGACAAGTAAATGTGTTTTGGGAACCACATCTGTCTGCTGGGTCATGCTACCACATACCTATTGTAGGTTTTCCACCTTTTAAATTGGCCGAAGTGAGACTTTAGGATTAACACCTGTCCCACTTTGCGTGGGACAGTCCCTCATTAGGCATATGTGTCATGCAAGATAATCTAGGCATAGCAAATGTCCTAATTACAGGACAATATTATATTCTACATTTCTCTAATAGTTGCATGTAATGGTTATTGTATAAATGACACTTCTATATGTTATGTCAAGTAGCATAAGCAACTTGACTGCTGCTAGACTAAGCTTTGATTTGTGCTAATACGTATATTTCTGTACTCTGCATGGCTGTAGGTATGGTCTGACCTGGTACATCTGACATTTCTACGGAGAAGATCCCACTTTGGCCATTTGGAAAAGTGGCAGCCCTATAGGACCTATATGTAGAGATGTCAGATTTGGCAAGGCAACACATACCCACAGCCAGTAGAAAATTGACTACTTCACCGGTTTGCATAAGTAAAGGTTATTCCTGTAGCATTATAGTTGCTAATACTGTTTCCTAAAACATCAAGGTGTTTCAGATACCACAAAATCATTTTATGCAACCACTACAGACAATATAGGTTCATAGGTTCATACTAGGCTATCTGCCCTAGGGCATTTATAAGCCTAGCCAGAGTGTGTTTGGCTTTCGCCACCCATTTTAAATTAATTTTGCTATGCCCTTTTTCGAGGTTAGTATACTGTGCCTCTGTCTAACAGTGACACAGAAGTGATACCCGGGGTAAACCTACTATCCCCCATCCACTCATCAAGATTCCTCTTGAAGAGAGTCAATGAGGGACTCTGCCTAACCTGGACTGGGATTTTATTCCAGAGTGAAGGGAGCCTCTGGGTTATGAATCTGTCCTTCCAGCATGTCCTATTTATTTCAGGGCTGAGGTTCAAGTCTCTCGAGCGCGTAGCTCGATGGGATTTGGATTTTCTGAGGTGCAGCATTACCATTAATTCCGGGTTGGACATGGCTTTATACGTCAGGCACAGATCGCCTCTGAGTAGACGGTATGCCACTGAGTAGAGCTGGAGTTTCTTTAACTGGGCAGCATATGGCATCTGTTTGAGCCCTTTGATCCTCTTGGTGAGGTACTTTTGGGGTCTTTCCAGTTGCTGCAGGTGTCTGGTAAGGTACATCCCAAAAGGGGCACTGTACTCAATTATGGGCCTGATGAGGGATGAGTAAAGAGGCACGATGACCTCCCCTGATCTAGATGTGAATCCCTTCATGATTAGGTGGGCTATATAAAATGTTTTTCTAACCACTTTGGCCACGTGGTTGTCAAATGAGAGATTGCTATCAACTTGGGTCCCCAGGTCCCTAATTACTTCTTCTGTGCTTAATGGATTACCACCTATGTGGTAATTTGCGGGCACTTTGTTTTGCCAAAGAGATGACTATACACTTTTTGGCGTTTAGCTTGAGGCCATGGCTCTGGCACCAGTTGTCTGTTTCTATGAGGCCCTTTTGGAGGATGCTTGTGTCGGCTGGAGAGTCGATTATAGCCCAGTTTGCAGTCATCTGCGAACTTGGTCAGCCACAGTCCTTCCATTTTGGCCTGTACCTCCGAGAAATATATACCGAACAGGAGAGGTCCCAGGACTGAGCCTTGTGGGACGCCACTTGTAACTGGTTTGGAGTCTGACATGGCTCCAGCAATTCTAACCATGTGGGTTCTGTCCTTGAGCCAGTTTGCAACCCATCTAGTGACATAGGGGTTTATATTTAAGCTGGTGAGCTTATATATAATGCCCGAGTGGGGTATTGTATCGAAGGCTTTTGTGAGGACCAGGTAGGCTGTGTGGACCACCTTCCCCTCGTCAATGGCCTTGGTGACTGTTTCAAAGAAATCAACCAGGTTTAAGAGGCAGGATCTGCCCTTAACAAAGCCAAACTGGGTAGGATCCAGTGTCTGTAGGTCCCAAATATCTTTTTTTATGAGGTCCATGATGATCCTTTCCATAGCTTTGCAGACCAAGCTAGTCAGGCTTATGGGGCGATAGTTTCCAGGATCCATTGAGGCACCACCTTTGTGGAGAGGGACCACTGTTGCTGTACACCACTCTTTGGGTACATATCCTGTGGTAAGGCTGAGATTGAACAGTAGTTTGATATTTGGATTTAGCTCTTCTTGGAGTCCATGTAGGATGCAGCCCGGGACACCGTCTGGTCCCATTGATGCTGTGTTTTTTGCTTTGGAGAGGGTGGCTCTTACCTGGGCATCTGAGATGTCAGGGGGGTAGCACTCTGCTGGGATAGATATTTGCCCTTTTGGTGGGGGGGGAGAAGTTTGCGCTGAACCTGTCAGCTAGGATGTTGGCAATGTCTTTAGGTTCAGTGTATTTTTTGTCATTTTGGACTAATTCTGAGCATATCTGGGAATTCCCACCCAGGTTCCTAACATAACTAAAGAAAGCCTTGTGATTATCCTTAGTGTCCTGTGCAATTTTTCTCTCAAAGCTGGCCTTAGATGATTTTATGAGTGCCCGTACTTTTTTGCTAACACTGATCAGAGATGCCTTCCCTTTTTGGGATTTTGCTCTATCATGTAGTAGCTTCCTCCTTCTATTGTATAGTTTGTTTATGGCTGGGGTCCACCAGACAGGATGCCTGCCTTTGGAGGATTGGGTCTTGGTTTTATTTGGGATTGCATGATCCATGCCTTCCTGAAGGTGTTCATAGAATGCGTTTATAAAGGATTCTGCGGTCTGGGCCATATTTTCCACAGGCCTGGGGGCTTTGAAGGATTCCACCTCAGTTTTGAGAAGTGTGAAATTTGCTTTAGAGAAGTTTTTCACTGTGGTTTTCTGGGCAGGGGGTGGGGTAGGGATGTGAATATCCAGTGAGATTAGTTTATGGTCTGATCTTACCAGTGAGGGATACACTTCTGGTCTGGAGCATAGAGTCCTCATGTTGGTGATGATCAGGTCCAGTATGTTTTCCCCTCTTGTGGGAGTGGTAACAAGTTGTTCCATAGCATTTGAGTTTATAAATTCTAGGAACCTTTGAGCTAGGGTGTTGGAGCTAGAGTAATGCTCCCAGTCTATGTTTGGGTAGTTGAAGTCGCCCAATATAATGGTGTTTGAAGAGACCTTCATATTTTCCAGTGTTCTCAGGAAGGCTGAATGGGGTTCCTGGGTTTGGGAGGGTGGTCTGTAGCAGGCTATAAACTGGAAGGCAGTTTTACCCACTGTTAGTTGTACATGGATAGTCTCTGATGCTTCGTGCTGTGCCACCAACCTGGAGGTGTGGGTATCTTTGACGAATATTGATACTCCCCCTCCTTGTCTGGTTCGGTCCAAGTTTTGGGGTCGAAAAGCATGGTATGAGGTATAACCTGGTAGTGCTGGGCTGCTCTCGGGAGCCTTGAACCAGGTTTCTGATACTGCACAGATATCGATGTTCTCCATGCTAAGGAGAGTTTCGAGTGCATGCATCTTGAGGTTTAGACTTCTGGCATTGAGTAGCATTACTCTTAGTTTCTTATCCCTTGTGATACCTATGGAGGTGGGTTTGTCTTTTGAGCCTTGCCTAAAAAAGGCACTATGGGGGTAGCAAGAGCCTTTGCCAATATCCAAAAGCCCAGGGGTGACAGGTGCAAGCCGTCCCTAGCGAAGCATTGTGGCCTGTCAAGCATGTCATCCCAGGCTGACAGGCATTGGATCCCCTTTGAATGACACCAATACTTAAGCCAATTGTTGAAATTGATCATCTTGTCTTCATATTGTGGCATCATTCTTATATATATATATATATATGGGATATATATGGATCCATATATGGATTCTTTGCCTGAAATCACAGGCCATGTGCCATAATAACATTCATTTTTCAGGACACAACTGCCCAGAGGGGAGTGTCTCTCAAAAAGGCGAACAGGTGGTAACCCCAAACTATTATGCTATCATCTACCTAAGGTAGTCGGCGGAATATGAGATTTCCGTCACTAGCAGACCTCACATACGAATGGGGGAGAATGAACACTGTATCCGGGACACTGTATAACACTCTCAGGGACACATTTAGATGATTGATTCTATTAACCTGACACATTGACAGTCACATGGCATATGTATTCATTCACATTTGTCGAGGTACATGCTGTTTATGACTCATACATGTTGTCATTAGTCATTACGTGTATTCCGCCACCTGTCCATCTAATATCACTAGTTCTGGAAGGGTTTAGTGAGGACTGTGTTAGATTCTGAATCATAATCATGGACGTCCATGATAATCGGGTACAGGGCACTGATATAGTCCCTATATGTTCCCCCAATGGTTTATGGACTATCCAGTAGATGTGCTCTTCAGGTTTGGGAGGTATGGGTGTCTGCTATGCCCACATAGTAATATTAATTACTTCCATGGGGCAGGCCTAATACATCACTGCCAACAAACCCCTGCACACTTAGGCCCATTATTGCATACCCATGATTCGCCTACCTGACACCCCTCTACAGCACTCATGACTCATACTTACTTTAAGTGCAGCTGGAGTATGAACACACCCCTACACACTGCCCACTCTCTCTGTCTCAGGACACATGTCGTACGTTTTGTCAAACCATTTGTTATCAGACTTGCACAACCTACTGTTCCATGTACAACTACATCCTGGTCACTTCAACCATTACTGGTTCACCTACAAGGCACATTTTTGGTGTCACGCAATGGAGAAAGTGATCCATGTTTAAAGTGTAGACCTTTCAGATTTCTCCCACTGGTACTTTCCTGCCAGGTGGTCTGGAAATATATATATATATTTATTTCATGTTTGTGGACACACACACACACACACACACACACACACACACACACACACACACACACACACACACACACACACACACACACACACACACACACACACACACACGCACACACACATATATATATATATATATATATATATATATATATATATATATATAAATGTGTATATCTATGTGTGTGCATATGTGTATACATATATATATATATATATATATATATATATATATATATGTATGTATATAAGTTACATCTGTACATAAAAACATACATTTGCTATGCTGGGAGCTGCTTACACCCACGCAGGCGCACTCGAATATGCTTACTGTGAGTTACATATGTTTACTGCTGCTTCTTTGTGCTTACGTTTTCCTTATTCATTATGACTGTACCACTTTGATAGAAGGAATCTGATTAATGGCCCCATGCGTAACACACGTTCACCTTTACATGTTTAAATGTTGGCTTTACAGCACAGAGACATTCATTCCACAAGAAAATGATATGTGCTATAGTCATACTTGAACTGGGAATGCCTTTACGTTAAGCGGATGCTCTAACCACTACACTGTTGGTGTTCTGCTTCATTTATATGTATACCCATGGTTCATAGCTACCCTAACATATGCCTCAATGCTTCACTTACACAGCAGGCATCCATTCTCCTGCAGGGAAAACTGCAGTACTACACGTGCAACATTCCCTATTCCCTACTGCTCTGGACCCATGCTGCATTTTTCTCACTCCAAGGACATTCAGAACTCCAAAGCTTATAGTCCTGGCACATACGTGTGTTTGATTGTCAGGGTGTTCATGTGGTCACCTGGGTTTAGGCTTGTCCGAACTGAGACCGTAACTGCCCTGTACCTGTTTAAAAGTCAGACTTAGCACATGGACAGAGTTGTTCCCAATTTTAACATTCTACCTGTGTTTGCAGACGCAGGGGTTTGGACACCTCTGACCAGATTATTATGTCGGCACTACTTAATAGGGGGTGAAGGCTGGTTCCACTGATGTTTCCCTTCACATTTGCTAAGAATGCTTTATTGTGACCATGTTTATTCATTTATATATATATTCCACACACTCCATCCATCCCTTCTCTGGTTGATTGCCCATGGCACGATCAATGGAGAACACTGCATACACTACATATCTCTGGTACCTGTATGATTGTGAGGACTACCCTAGCATTTTTCACCTTCCACATGCTGTACATCATGCACATAGGTTCATGCAAATACTTATCTTTCATGACATGGTAGGTACACCCGGGTAATACCCGTTCATCTTTGACACATCCTGACAAGAATGGCTTGGACTGTAAATGGGCAGATTTTGGCCGAATGCTCTGACCATTGGTAAGGTTGCCACCTTTTCATATGGCCAGGATGGGATATATTCCAGACACACATCAGATTTTACAGGACAACACATACCCACGGTCAGTACAACGGATAGTACTTTTGTTTTATGCCTGCATGTAAGCTTATTGTTGTAGCAGTTTAGATGCTTCTTCTGTTTCATTTACTTGCTTATTCTATTTCTTGTAACATGTAGGTATGTTACATATGGAAATAACTACTGTATTTGACTATTACTTGAGATGTGGGACATAATTATGTCATACGGTCGCAGGATATTTTAACTAAATTAAAAAATAATAACATTTTACATAATCACGTGTCCCTTTTCAGACCATAATTCATTAATTCTCAAAATGCATACAGATTATAAGAAATTAATTTTTATGTCAGTCCAGCTTACATTACAAAATTTAAGCAATTTAAACCTTGGTTAGATTCAGAAGTACAATTATTTGTAGATAAAAACTACACTACTGAAATACGTGTAATTAATCTCTGGGATACCTTGAAAACCTATCTAAATGGAAAATTATTTCATAGTATAAAAACAAGCTAAAAGAGTGGGAATCAGAATTATGTAACATCTAAAAACAAATTATAGATCTCACTATTAATTCATCTACTTACACACAAAATACTCATAAAAAAGCATTGGAAGACCTAAACAAAAGATATAATGAAATCCTAACTCACAAAACTAATATAGCTGTAGAACAGTTAAAACTTAGTTCCTATGCAGTATCTCCCAAACATATGCATAATTTAGCAATAAGATTAAAAAAAAAACATTCGATTAAAAATAATATTACAAGTATTATACATGAAGGAAGGAAAAAAACAAAAATGTTTTGGATATAAATGATATATTAGATGCATTTAAACATCATTTCTCTGACCATTATAATGATACTTCACAAATAACTAATACATCAAACTTAGACCTGAAATTAGTAAATTTAAAGGCGATACCAGAAAAGTTAAAGTTAGATATTCAAAAACAAATATCTCCAAAAGAAATTACTTAAAAAATCAAGAAAAGTAAAAGTAATAAAACACCGGGAATGGATGGAATAATTAATGAATTGTATACGATATTTCCATCTTCAGTAATATCATTGTTTCACAAAACTTTGAATGAAATTCTAGCACAAAACACAACTCCAATTTCATGGAGATACTCCTTAATTACACCCATTATAAAAAAAAAACAAAGACCCTTTACAGTGTAACTCTTATAGGCCAACTTCTCTACTTAACAATGATTATAAAACACTCATAGATTTTCTAAACAGAAACAACCAAGAAGCTCTAATAGTAGCTTTGGATATAAAAAGCCTTTGATTTGTTGAGCTGGGGTTTTCTTTTTAAAAATTTAGAATTGTTTGAATTTCCTACAAATTTTATTACGGTAATAAAGAATATTTATAAAAACAATTTGGCTTATGTAAAACTTGGGCCATTTACCTCGAAGGCTATTGAAATAACAAGAGGTACAAAGCAGGGATGTCCAATTTGCCTCATTAGTTCGCCACAACTCTAATATATCAGGCATAGATGTATATGGTCAACTCAATTCAAAAATTATGTTATTTGCTGATGATGTTTTACTCACGTTATCTGTCTCAGAGAAATCAGTACAAAAACTAGATGAAATAGTGGAAAGGTTTTATCATATTTCCGGCCTTAGATTTAACAAGGGAAAATCTAATTATATACATTTGAATAAAAAGAGAGAATTTACCTTAACTCCAAATTGTGTGATAGGAAAACAAGTTTCTATAATAAAATATTTAGGAATAACACTGTGTGATAATTTGGAATCTACGTTAGCCACAAACTATAGCAACATTATTAATAAAATAAAAATTTATAAATTATATTATAAATAATAAAAATGACAATACTTCCAAAAATTAATTACATTGCACAAGCTATTCCTATAGTACCAAACAAGAAAATCTTGAAATAAATAAATAAATAAAATTCTATTAAACATTCTTTGGTATCCAAAAAGAAATAGAATAGCCTATACACATCATATTAGATCTTGGAAAATGGGTGGAATTAAACTTCCTGATCTAGAATCATACATAGAAGCTTCCATATTAAGAACTATCATTAACTGGATAGAGCCTAATTATTCTTCAACATGGAAAACATTGCACACTATTATTTTTCTAAATGAAAATAAAATAATTAAAAATGGTATATTAAGTGAACAAAATAATAGGATGTGGCACATATTGACTGTTAATATTCAATATAATATAACAAAACCAACAAACTTAAATTATATAAATATTTACAATTTATTCAGAAGATTTAAATATACTAACATGGATATTAAGATTTGGCTAGACTTGATAATACCCTTTAGCTCTACAAAGAATTTCTTCAATAAAATTCATAATGTTGCCTTAACTAGATGGGAGGGGAAAAACTTCACTTGGCAACATTGTATAGACAATCAAGTAGTATTAGACATTCAACAAATTCAGAATAAATATGACATTCCATCAGCAGATTGGTTGATACTACAAAGGATATTATCATTTGTTAAGGATCTTAACAATAAAATTATTAATTCCCCTTATAAAACTAGCCCAATTTTGATAACTCTAATATCTGATGTTATTTACAACAATTATAATTGGACAAATCTAATTTCGAAATTATACAAAATGTTGATAACATATAAAACAAACCCTCATGCAAGATATTGGAATTCAATAGCAAAAGGATGTCACACTAATCTATCATTTGAAAGTAAAACAAATCTTTTATGTTCTGTTAACTTAACATTTAATTTACAAGTATGAAAAATATTTACATGGAAATATATTCACAGGGCATTTATTACACCTGATAAACTAGACAAATGTAATTCACTTGATAAATCCATTTCTTGGAGATGTTCTTTAAACAGTAAAGCTGATTGGTCTCATATATTTTTTGATTGTATTAATATAAAAAAATTCTCGGAAGAAATTACTATTTTTCTCCAAGCTATATTCACAGATATCTTTATTTTAACCACATCTTTAGTCCTCTTAAATGTTAATAATACTATTGAAATTAATAAAAAAGATCTATACCTACTTTGGTCAATACTAGCTGTGGCAAGTTAATATATAACTAGAAAGTGGAAGTCTTCACAAGAACCTACTCTGGAAGAATTCTTGAGATTGATGGAAGAAACAGCGACATTAGAGATCAAGGTGAAGGAATCGAGAATTTCACCTAAAACATGAACAATCAATCCTTGGAAAAAATGTACTGAGACATTAAAAATGAACTGTAAATAACTAATGTGTAACTTTATACTTTATTAACTGAATATTATAAATTGTTGTTACTAATTTCATATATTTTACTATTTTTTCCCTCTTTTGTTCAGGTCAGTCGTACAGAGTGGATATGAAGGTTTATAATACTTGTTTATTGATGATTGTATTGTTAAACATTATATTATTTGAGAAATAAAAAAGTTGGAAAAAATAATAAAACAGAAAATGAAGCTTGAGAAGACTAGGACACATTAGCTAACAGTAAGCGATACGTGTGAGAAAGCAGTAAGGAAGGGGTTGGATACTAGGATATTTTGGATGAAGCATACACAGATAAAAGCATAAAGTCATTCCTCTTCACAGGCAGTATATAAGATCAAACCAAATGTACTGTAGGCAGATCTGGAAACTTTCTTTTTGTTGGAGAAATGAAATAACTGAAAGTGCTGCAGGAATACGTAATGATGGCATAGACTGCATTGCAATCCATACAAAGATGGAAGAGAAGAGATTACTATGTCATCAGAAAATGAGGTGGATATGGCAAGAGGGGTGATTTAAACATCCAAAGGAATGTAAAGAGTCCAAGCCTTCATTAATTTAGAAGCCTGAGAACAAACCCATACAGCACAAAGGTTTGGGTGGTCACCTCAGAGAATGCAACAGTAAGCTTTACTTCATTAAAAGGGTGATACTTAAAGATACAATGTAACTGTAGAGGAAGCACAGTAAAAATTGAAAAAATGTATGGGATAGGAATAAGTACTAGGGGAGAAGGTGAGAATAAAGCATTAATTATGAAGAACTCATGATTCATCCAATACATAATGGAAAGATGATGGCTGTCTTGCATTCCATTTCTGACTTAACATTTATGCTTTTTCACACGTTAGATTTTTTCTACAATATTTCGGGAATTCAACATTCTGTCTTATTTAGACTAAAATGTCTACATTTACTGCTATTCTTCATGATGTATAAATTGAGGATCACAGCAGTTCAGTCTACTGTTGTGCAATTAGGCAAAGCTGGGTAGAAGTTGTAATACAGAATCTATATCTGCTGTGTAAGGTGAGACTCACAGCCTCAGCAATTCATAAACTCCACCATAAATATCACAAGTGTCCTCCATGTTTGGTCTGTAATTTCTGGCTAATAAACTCAATGCTCAATGGCAGCTGCAAAGAAAAACTCTTGTTCTGTTTAGGTTTTTGCACAATTCCTGAAGTGAGGCCTGGGACTTGCTTGCACAGAATCCATGTTGGAAGGCTTGTGTGTTGCTCTTCCTTGTAAGTGGAGAAGTAGTGGCAATCTGTTTCAGTGTTTCCTCCTGTGAATCATTTCTGGGTGTTTTCCTCTAGTTCACAGAGTCCCACTTTGGCTGGTTCATTACTGATTTATAAAGAAAATAGTTGCACAGCTCAGAGCTCTGCTCTGTTGAGCTGTGAACAGTTGTACATACATGCACAGCACTACATGAAGAGGAAAGAACAAGGAAGCTTCTTCAAGGAAATCTGTGATATATCAGGGTGTCTAGAAAACTTTTTAGACCTGCTTGCCCTGAGTCCACATTGCAATTATTGTGTTACTCTTTATGGTTAGAGGAGGAAGAATGGCTGTCTTTTTCCAGAACTTTCTGCTCTGGGCCATTTATCAGTGCCTTCACCAGAATGAGTAACTCAGATTTTGACAGGTGCTTTATTACTTTACAAAAAGCACATCTGTATGGCTATTCTGTCATGCTGTGGATAGACTGCATTCATATGCAGCACTAGAAGATGAGATATAAGGAAGGAAGCATTTACAAGCAAGTCCTTGTTCCATCTGATTTCTGACAAGCTGCACATTCCATAGTTTTGCTACTTAGGACTGGGACTTTCTCTGCAAATAAACTAATTCCTTACACTCTATGACACTGTCCAAAAGGTAGCCTGTGATTTCCTGGCTTTTGCTTTCACTTTGTTTTGAATTTACATTACCTTGTTACTGGGTTGATCCTTTTATGCTCTTAAACTAAACTTACTCAAATTAGTTTGCATTTCTTAGGGTATTATAATCTGAATTTACTCCTGCTATGAATTATTGCTAAATATTTCCCTAAAAGTATTGTTACTATATTAATTCTATCACTGGTTCTATTTTTCCATATCTTACACTTACATTTTTTAATTTAACTTGGACTGCTTGACAGCATTTAGGTTTTGCTGAGTGATGTGGCATTTCTTTTCTAACACGTTTGTTGTAAATTAAATATTTACTTTAGCATATTGCTGTTTGGCCCTTTTGAACTGCACTTAGCTCTACTTAGATTTACTGCTAAACTTTACCCACCTTGTCTTCATCATTCCCATATATTATCCCTACATCAGTGTTAGCTTCATGATCATATCCCTATATTATCGCTACATCAGTGTTAGCTTCATGATCCTATCCCTATATTGTCCCTCCATCAGTGTCAGGTTCATGATTGTATCCCTATATTATCCCCACATCAGTTTCAGCTTCATGATTGTATCCCAATATTATCCCTACATCAGTGTTAGCTTAGTAATCATATCCCTATATTATCCCAATATCAGTTTTAGCTTCATGATCGTATCCTTATATTGTCCCCACATCAGTGTTAGCTTCATAATCATATCCCTATATTATCCCTACATCAGTGCTAGCTCTGTGATCATATCCCTATATTATCCCTACATCAGTGTTAGCTTTATGATAATATCCCTATATTATCCCTACATCAGTGTTAGTTTCATGACCATATCCCTGTATTTTCCCTACATCAGTGTTAGCTTTATGATCATATCCCTATATTATCCCTGCATCAGTGTTAGCTTCATGATCATATCCCTACATTATCCCTACATCAGTGTTACCTTCATGATCCTATCCATATATTATCCCTACATCAGTGCTAGCTTCATGATCATATCTCTATATTATCCCTACATCAGTGTTAACTCCATGATCATATCTTTATATTATCCCTACATCAGTGTTAGCTTTATGATAATATCCCTATATTATCCGTACATCAGTGTTAGCTTCACGATCATATCCCTGTATTATCCCTACATCAGTGTTAGCTTTATGATCATATCCCTATATTATCCCTGCATCAGTGTTAGCTTCGTGATCATATCCCTATATTATCCCCACATCAGTGTTAGCTTCATGATCATATCCCTACATTATCCCTACATCAGTGTTACCTTCATGATCCTAGCCATATATTGTCCCTACATCGGTGCTAGCTTCATGATCATATCTTTATATTATCCCTACATCAGTGTTAGCTCCATGATCATATCTTTATATTATCCCTACATCAGTGTCAGCTTCGTGATCATACCCCTATATTATCCCTACATCAGTGTCAGCTTTGTGATCATATCCCTATATTATCCCTACATCAGTGCTAGCTCTGTGATCATAACCCTATATTATTCCTACATCAGTGTTAGCTTTATGATAATATCCCTATATTATCCCTACATCAGTGTTAGCTCCGTGATCATATCTTTATATTATCCCTACATCAGTGTCAGCTTCGTGATCATATCCCTATATTATCCTTACATCAGTGTTAGCTTTGTGATCATATCCCTATATTATCCCTACATCAGTCTTAGCTTCATGATTAGCCAGCTTTAGAAGCCTATTCAAAACTTTAAAATTGCTTAGTGTAAATGGTAGCTTCAGTGACAACTGGTCCCTTTTATTGCCTTACCTTATTCTACTATTAGACACATCATCATGTAGTCACATTTATAGCCTTATATACCAATCATTAATATTGTACCTTTCTTATCAGTAACCCTCCAATTATTGCACTTAATATATTATCAACTATCATCCTTATTTTAACCATATCTGTCTCTAATATTGCACGTTCCTGTTCCTAATCTGAGCTGACTCTAGCTTGTCTGTCTTTGTGTTCAACTCCCTTATTTGATATCTTCTCATTTGAAATATAAGGAACAAAAAAGAAGACAAAGGTCTTTCTGTAGAAAAAAAAAGTTCTTTATTTTTACTTTAATAAACTTTATAACATGTATATTCCATTGGCATTGTCCTATAGCATGCAATGTGACACCTTGCCACCTGGGCAGCTACCCCCTTTACCCCACCATAGCTTCACACCTGTTTCTAATCTTTATCAGTACTGTCTTGCCAGACACTTGATCCCTATCATCATGGAGTCACACACACTGATCTTGCATCTCATCTTTCCCATCAAAACCAGACATTTCTTGCCAATGCTAGAACTGCTTGATATTTACTGATAATTCTTTGCTCCATGATTCTTAAAAATCAGTACATGAAACATATACCCTTTAGTCCAGAGGCCAGTCTCCCTTTACCTCTCACTACCAGTAAGCAAAAACCGATTACAACACTTAATTACAGTGAGTAGCCAAAAAATCCATGCCTCAGCATACTAGACTACCATCTATTAAACCTCATCCTTCTGGAAAAACACTGGTATAAATGAGTCCACTGTCAGATACACTAGCATCATACTGACCAGACTGGTAAAAGAAAAAGTCACATTCAGTTGTTTTTCAGGTCCGGGGAATATCTTGATGTCCTTGCAATTCTGGGGACAAATGACCTGAGGAGCTCTAATCAAAGGGAGATGCAATGAAACACAGTTGAAATTTTCAGCTCTTTCTTTGAGGAAGGTAAACTACTAGTGCTGACTTACCAAATGATGCATAAATACAAAGACAAAATAACAGATTACAGCTCTGAAGGCTGCCAGCCCAGCTAGCTAGAATTTTGTAAATAATTCTGTCATTTGTAAATATTAATATGAACCATAGGCTTGTCTTACAAATGTAAGTAAACTGTATGTTATGTGCTGAGCTTCAAGAATGTAGCCACAGTGTACCCTGCTGGAGAAGAGCAGAAATGTATATGGACTATATGCCTATGGAAATGTATGTTTTCATGGTAGAAGTTGGAACATACAGTTTAATTTGCAAATTCTGAGAAAATGAGATAAGAGTTTTACGATGTGGTAGGACGTTAGTTAATACAGCAAAGAGACAGAATGTCTGTAGCTATAAATTCTTTCTATTGTCTGGAAGCAGAAATAATTACAGGTTTCAAATGTAAACGTGTTTAACACTTTTATGACTTCCAGTTCTAGAGAACTCAAGAAAGATAAGCATTTATAACACAGAGGTGTTATATTTTAAGTTCCTGCAAAACTGATAAAACAAAAATGAAACTACACAACACCAACGAGGGTCCTTGTCCGCAGCAACACACAAAGGAATCCTTTAAGTCCTGAACGCGTTTATTAAAATATCACAGAGCGTTTTCGCCACAGAACACTATGGCTTCATCAGAGGCAATATAAGAAAACAATCAAGAGATACTCCGTTTAAATCCTGTAAACCAGGAAGTGACATTATCTGACTTCCTGACACAACAGAAATATAAAGAACCTTTCTTTACAACTTGTTGGCTTCAAAACAAAGAAAGTACTACAAAACATTTAAACCTATACAGACTTTACAAAGACATGTTAAATCTATAAAAAAATATGTGAGTTTAAAACATGTGTTCAAAAATATACGTTAACAAATATGTATGTTAATTATGTATTAAAAATATATTAAAATGCAGGTCTACAACAAACTATCTACTAAAAAGCGAACTTTTTCCTGTGTGTTCAAAAAGAACAGACAGACACAATTTTTACCATATGCATACAATCTAGCATAGAACATGTTTCAATGACTAAATTTTAATAATTATGTATAACCAATGTGCTAGTGAATCAGTTAGGTTAAATAACGAGTCACCATGATTACTGCCTATTGTTAACAAAAACTATAAATCAATAGCTACACAGTGGGGCCGACCTAGGCATGGAGTAGTTTTTCAAGTTAGGCTGTACCCTATCTAAGGTAGCTCTTCAGTTTAAGCACAGGAGCTATATTGCAGTTACTATTGAGACCAGGGTGTCTAAAGGAATCTAAACGTAACTGCCATTCCAGCTCCCGATTCTCCAAAATTAATGAAAAAGGGCCACCCCTATCCTTACATGGGACATGGTCTATAGCCATAAATTGGAAACTATGGCCTGGGTTCAGAATAATGTGTTTTGCTAATGCGTTTTCATCTTTACTATTTTTAATTGCGTAAAGGTGTTCGTACATTCGGTCCCGGACTCGCCTGTCCGTTTTCCCAATGTAGAACCCTTGACAGCAATTGCACATAGCAATATAGATGACAGATTTGCTTTCACAATTAAGTGAAAACCTGATGTCGTACTTGTTATGTCTAACCTGGAATGTTTCACCGGTCCGTACATAATTACAATATTTACAAAATCCGCATCTAAACATTCCCCTCCTTTTATGGAATGTATCTATGTGTGCATCCCTTTGTAGTAGCTCCTTGAGATTATTCGATCTTTTAAAAATGAATTTGGGCTCATAACCTAGTTTTTCAACCAGTAGTGCGTTGGAGGATATAAGATGCCAGTTCTTTCTTATAGTGGCTAAAATGTTCTTAGAGTTACCGCTAAAAGTAGTGACAAATCTCAAAGAAAAGTCATCTGGTTCACCCATTGAAGTTGTTATAAAACTCACCTCATTCTCAATTAGAGTCTCTTCTGACCTAATGTTGGTGTTAATATCAAAATGTACTACATTTTGTTGGGACAATAGTGGTTTATAAAAACCATTGTTCCTTTTAAAAGTGACTTCACCTATAAGTTCTGTAAGTAATTCGTCTGGGTAACCTCGATTACTGAACATCTCCCTTAGTAAAGAACATTCATTAGTGAAGTCGACCAATGTACTGCACATCCTTCCTGCCCTCACCAGTTGCCCTTTCACTATGGACCTCTTCTGTTTGTACGGGTGAAAACTGGTGAAGTGCAGGAATGAGTTACAGTATGTAGGTTTTCTGTAAATGGTCGACGTCAATACCTGGGCAGTTGCGTCCTTCACGAGTTTAACATCAAGAAAGTCAATCTCACTACTTGAAAATTTAAACGTAAAATTCAAAAATTCAGTAGTTGAACTAATGGTTTCTACAAAAGTGCAAGCTTCTACAGATGAGCCCCTGAATAGTATAAAAATATCATCCAGGAACCTTGTGTAGAAAATAGCAGGTTCCATAAGCCCAGGTGTCATTTTTAAGATGTTTTCTTCCCAATATCCCATGACATAATTGGCCACCCCTGCACCACATGGAGAGCCCATCGCCACTCCACATTTCTGCAAGAAAAATTCACCATTAAAGGTGAAGTAATTACTGGTCAGAACTATTTCCAGTAACTCTGTGGCCAAGTCCACCTCTAATCTGGAAGCCCCCAATGTACAAAGCATAGACCCAATCCACTCCACAGCTTCCTGGTGAGGTATTGAAGTGTATAGGTCTATGACATCGATTGTCAAGAAGTTGTTCTCACTGTTATAGGGGATACTGTTTAAACTGTCTAGAAAAGACCACGAATCCTTGCATATACTCGGAATGCCTTTAATGTATTTGTCGAGTATGTTTGTAATGAGTTTGGAACATGGGTACGTGATAGATGACCTACCGTCAATCAGTGCCCTCATAGGGGGGTTGTTAATACTTTTATGAATTTTGGGGATACCGAACATGGCAGGTATTTTTGAGCAATTGATGTCAATATAATTGTACAATTGTATGTTAATCTTTCCTGCCAGGAATAAGTCCCTAAAGTATCCCCTAATTCTTTGAGTACTACCATTCACCTCACTCCTTGATGACTTAGTGTAAACGTCTGTATTCAATAACGTGGTCATCTTTTCGTTGTAAGTGGAAATATCAAATACCACTAACCTGCCACCCTTATCTGGTTTTAATACCCGAACAGGTAGTCGGCACAATTCATCTAGTAATGACCTCTGTTCCTTAGTGATGTTAGAATCTCTTATACTGGTTTTATTACTACTGTTATTAGCTAGGAATCTTAGGTCCATTTCACAGATATTCTCAAACAGTTGTAAAGTTGAATGCAAGGGGGGATTAAACACACTAGCTAATTTTAAAGTGGGAAAACCCACAACTGTGTCTTGTTCATTTACACTCTCAACCTCAAGAGCATTGTTAAACATCAGTTTTAAGTTCATTTTTCTCACAAAACATTTGAGTTCTATGATTTCTTTAGCTATACTCCCGTACCTACTCGGGACAAAGGTGTTACCAAACGCTAATAGTTCAACCAATTCTTCATCAATAATAATTTCAGAAGTTGTAGATCTTAAAGTCTCTGTTCTTGTTAGTAAGAATAATGGGATAAACTTCTTCTGCGTTTGGAACAAGTAAGTCAAAGTGTAACAAGGGTGGAGAGGGGGGGCCAACTATGTCTAGTCTACTGATGTCCGAAATGACCCCTAAGTCCTCCTCCTGTTCACATACGGCCTGTTGTTCCGTTGGCCTAAAAAATTGCTGTTATTGTTGTTACCCTTGTTCTGGTTGCCCGCTTTTTTGTTAGTGTTTAACCCTTGCTGGAAACTACTAGAACCACCTTTGTTGCCAGCAAATCCTTTTATCCTATTACTTCTTCTTGGGCCTGGGTTTACTTCCACCTCATTATCCTCTTCATTTATCTCGTCTAATACATTCATACCTACTGCCCCTTCTGCTGTTTGGTCACCATTAGTACCTGCTAATTGTGGGTCACTAGGTCCCTTTAAATTCGGATAGGCAGTTTTCCTAGAGTAAGCTTCTCTATCTCTAACAAGCTTTTTGTTTTTGTTCCCTTTCAACTTTACCAACAACATATCGATACTAGATAAAATACGACTGTAATCAAATCTGTATCTATTAAAGTCCAAATCTGTCTTTATGTCGTTGTCCAAGTTGTTAATTTCAGTCATTAGGAGTTCCATATGCGTAGCATAATGTTTAATAATCAATTCTAACAGTGCGACACCTTGTTTTTGGAAAAGCAGTTCTAAGTCAGCTGTGAAGTCATGGTCGGTAATCAAGCCAGATGGCGTAAAGTTGTTCCGTAGCCCTTTCGGTACTAAATTTTCAGCAACACATTGTTTAAAATAAGAAGACTCCAACTGCAACTTTTTGAGTTTAAGCAGTTTGGAGTCAAACAGTTTAAGTTTGTCAGCTAAACATGTACTAGTGTTAGATAAAACAGTGCCACTAGGCGTACCTTGTCGATCAAACATAAGGTTGGTGGTGTTCATAAGCCAGCCTCCCAAATCCGGCAGTCCAGTGCCTGTTCCAACACCTCCATCCACATCACCTTCCCTTCCTCTTGTGGCCACACGTTGGTCTAAATTAAAACGTTCAGTTGAAGCAGCCACCGCATACGGGATAACCCTCCCGGTACCTTCCTCACTTCCAGAACGAAGGCCAGAAAGCAAAAAAGAAGAAGAAGGAGTGGAACCTCCCAGGTTGTTTCCTGAACCACTCAGGTTGTTAGATAATGGATTTTGCCGTTCTGGCTGTGCTGCCGGAATCCAATCGTCAAGACTACCTTGACTAAGTCCTGTTATAGTTGTAGATCTGCAAGGTCCCTCTACCGAGGACCGAAATGTAGCCTGCATAATGTCCATTCTGAAGTTCATCTGGTCTAATCTAGCAGATAAACCCGCTATAAGACCAGCCAAATCCGTATCAGCATTTCCGCTGTCGCTCGCCATAACCCCTTTGTTGGTGACTGCACGAACAAACAGGAACCCTCGCAAAAAACAACTGCAAAACTGATAAAACAAAAATGAAACTAAAATTTAAACTCACATATTTTTTTATAGATTTAACATGTCTTTGTAAAGACTGTATAGGTTTAAATGTTTTGTAGTACTTTCTTTGTTTTGAAGCCAACAAGTTGTAAAGAAAGGTTCTTTATATTTCTGTTGTGTCAGGAAGTCAGATAATGTCACTTCCTGGTTTACAGGATTTAAACGGAGTATCTCTTGATTGTTTTCTTATATTGCCTCTGATGAAGCCATAGTGTTCTGTGGCGAAAACGCTCTGTGATATTTTAATAAACGCATTCAGGACTTAAAGGATTCCTTTGTGTGTTGCTGCGGACAAGGACCCTCGTTGGCGTTGTGTAGTTTCATTTTTGTTTTATCAGTTTTGCAGTTGTTTTTTGCGAGGGTTCCTGTTTGTTCGTGCAGTCACCAACAAAGGGGTTATGGCGAGCGACAGCGGAAATGCTGATACGGATTTGGCTGGTCTTATAGCGGGTTTATCTGCTAGATTAGACCAGATGAACTTCAGAATGGATATTATGCAGGCTACATTTCGGTCCTCGGTAGAGGGACCTTGCAGATCTACTACTACAACAGGACTTAGTCAAGGTAGTCTTGACGACTGGATTCCGGCTGCACAGCCAGAACGGCAAAACTCGTTGTCTAACAACCTGAGTGGTACAGGAAATAACCAGGGAGGCTCCACTTCTTCTTCTCTTTTGCTTTCTGGCATTCGTTCTGGAAGTGAGGAAGGCACCGGGAGTGTTATCCCGTATGCAGTGGCTGCTTCAACTGAATGTTTTATTTTAGACCAACGTGCGGCCACAAGAGGAAGGGAAGGTGATGTGGATGGAGGTGTTGGAACGAGCACTCGGCTGCCGGACTTGGGAGGCTGGCTTATGGACACCACCAACCTCATGTTTGATCGACAAGGTACGCCAAGTGGAACTGTTTTATCTAATACTAGTACATGTTTAGCTGACAAACTTAAATTGTTTGACTCCAAACTGCTTAAACTTAAAAAGTTGCAGTTGGAGTCTTCTTATTTTAAACAATGTGTTGCTGAAAATGTAGTACCGAAAGGGCTACGAAACAACTTCACGCCATCTGGCTTGATTACTGACCAGGACTTCACAGCTGACTTAGAATTGCTTTTCCAAAAACAAGGTGTCGCGTTGTTAGAACTGATTATTAAACATTATGCTACGCATATGGAACTCTTAATGACTGAAATTAACAACTTGGACAACGACATAAAGACAGATTTGGACTTTAATAGATACAGATTTGATTACAGTCGCATTTTATCTAGTATTGATATGTTGTTGGTAAAGTTGAAAGGGAACAAAAACAAAAAGCTTGTTAGAGATAGAGAAGCTTACTCTAGGAAAACTGCCTATCCGAATTTAAAGGGACCTAGTGACCCACAATTAGCAGGTACTAATGGTGACCAAACAGCAGAAGGGGCAGTAGGTATGAATGTATTAGACGAGATAAATGAAGAGGATAATGAAGTGGAAGTAAACCCAGGCCCAAGAAGAAGTAATAGGATAAAAGGATTTGCTGGTAACAAAGGTGGTGCTAGTAGTTTCCAGCAAGGGTTAAACACTAACAATAAAGTGGGTAACCGGAACAAGGGTAACAATAATAACAGCAATTTTTTAGGCCAACGGAACAACAGGCCGTATGTGAACAGGAGGAGGACTTAAGGGTCACTTTGGACACTAGTAGACCGGTCTTTGTTGGCCCTCCCTCTCCACCCTTGTTACAGATTGATTTACTTGTTCCAAATGCAGAAGAAGGTTATCCCATTATTCTTACTAACAAGAACAGAGACTTTAAGATCTACAATTTTTCTGAAATTATTATTGACGAAGAATTGGTTGAACTATTAGCATTCGGTAACACCTTTGTCCCGAGTAGATATGGGAGCATAGCTAAAGAAATAATAGAACTTAAATGCTTTGTGAGAAAAATGAATTTAAAACTGATGTTTAACCACTCTCTTCAGGTTGAGAGTGTAAATGAACAAGACACAGTTGTAGGTTTTCCCACTTTAAAACTAGCTAGTGTGTTTAATCCCCCTTTGCACTCAACTTTACAACTTTTTGAGACTATCTGTGAAATGGACCTTAGATTTCTAGCTAACAACAGTAGTAATAATACTAGTACAAGAGATTCTAACATCACTAAGGAACAGAGGTCATTACTAGATGAATTGTGCCGACTACCTGTTCGGGTATTAAAACCAGATAAGGGTGGCGGGTTAGTGGTATTTGATATTTCCACTTACAATGAAAAGATGACCACGTTATTGAATACAGACGTTTACACTAAGTCATCAAGGAGTGAGGTGAATGGTAGTACTCAAAGAATTAGGGGATACTTTAGGGACTTATTCCTGGCAGGAAAGATTAACATACAATTGTACAATTATATTGATATCAATTGTTCAAAAACACCTGCCATGTTTGGTATCCCCAAAATTCATAAAAGCATTAACAACCCCCCTATGAGGGCACTGATTGACGGTAGGTCATCTATCACGTACCCATGTTCCAAACTCATTACTAACATACTCGATAAATACATTAAAGGCATTCCGAGTATATGTAAGGATTCGTGGTTTTTCCTAGATAGTTTAAATAGTATCCCCTACAACAGTGAGAACAACTTTTTGACAATCGATGTCATAGACCTATACACTTCAATACCACACCAGGAAGCTGTGGAGTGGATTGGGTCTATGCTTCGTACATTGGGGGCTTCCAGATTAGAGGTGGACTTGGCCACAGAGTTACTGGAAATAGTTCTGACCAGTAATTACTTCACCTTTAATGGTGAATTTTTCTTGCAGAAACGTGGAATGGCGATGGGCTCTCCATGTGGTGCAGGGGTGGCCAATTATGTCATGGGATATTGGGAAGAAAACATCTTAAAAATGACACCTGGGCTTATGGAACCTGCTATTTTCTACACAAGGTTCCTGGATGATATTTTTATACTATTCAGGGGCTCATCTGTAGAAGCTTGCACTTTTGTAGAAACCATTAGTTCAACTACTGAATTTTTGAATTTTACGTTTAAATTTTCAAGTAGTGAGATTGACTTTCTTGATGTTAAACTCGTGAAGGACGCAACTGCCCAGGTATTGACGTCGACCATTTACAGAAAACCTACATACTGTAACTCATTCCTGCACTTCACCAGTTTTCACCCGTATAAACAGAAGAGGTCCATAGTGAAAGGGCAACTGGTGAGGGCAGGAAGGATGTGCAGTACATTGGTCGACTTCACTAATGAATGTTCTTTACTAAGGGAGATGTTCAGTAATCGAGGTTACCCAGACGAATTACTTACAGAACTTATAGGTGAAGTCACTTTAAAAGGAACAATGGTTTTTATAAACCACTATTGTCCCAACAAAATGTAGTACATTTTGATATTAACACCAACATTAGGTCAGAAGAGACTCTGATTGAGAATGAGGTGAGTTTTATAACAACTTCAATGGGTGAACCAGATGACTTTTCTTTGAGATTTGTCACTACTTTTAGCGGTAACTCTAAGAACATTTTAGCCACTATAAGAAAGAACTGGCATCTTATATCCTCCAACGCACTACTGGTTGAAAAACTAGGTTATGAGCCCAAATTCATTTTTAAAAGATCGAATAATCTCAAGGAGCTACTACAAAGGGATGCACACATAGATACATTCCATAAAAGGAGGGGAATGTTTAGATGCGGATTTTGTAAATATTGTAATTATGTACGGACCGGTGAAACATTCCAGGTTAGACATAACAAGTACGACATCAGGTTTTCACTTAATTGTGAAAGCAAATCTGTCATCTATATTGCTATGTGCAATTGCTGTCAAGGGTTCTACATTGGGAAAACGGACAGGCGAGTCCGGGACCGAATGTACGAACACCTTTACGCAATTAAAAATAGTAAAGATGAAAACGCATTAGCAAAACACATTATTCTGAACCCAGGCCATAGTTTCCAATTTATGGCTATAGACCATGTCCCATGTAAGGATAGGGGTGGCCCTTTTCATTAATTTTGGAGAAGCGGGAGCTGGAATGGCAGTTACGTTTAGATTCCTTTAGACACCCTGGTCTCAATAGTAACTGCAATATAGCTCCTGTGCTTAAACTGAAGAGCTACCTTAGATAGGGTACAGCCTAACTTGAAAAACGACTCCATGCCTAGGTCGGCCCCACTGTGTAGCTATTGATTTATAGTTTTTGTTAACAATAGGCAGTAATCATGGTGACTCGTTATTTAACCTAACTGATTCACTAGCACATTGGTTATACATAATTATTAAAATTTAGTCATTGAAACATGTTCTATGCTAGATTGTATGCATATGGTAAAAATTGTGTCTGTCTGTTCTTTTTGAACACACAGGAAAAAGTTCGCTTTTTAGTAGATAGTTTGTTGTGGACCAGCATTTTAATATATTTTTAATACATAATTAACATACATATTTGTTAACGTATATTTTTGAACACATGTTTTAAACTCACATATTTTTTTATAGATTTAACATGTCTTTGTAAAGACTGTATAGGTTTAAATGTTTTGTAGTACTTTCTTTGTTTTGAAGCCAACAAGTTGTAAAGAAAGGTTCTTTATATTTCTGTTGTGTCAGGAAGTCAGATAATGTCACTTCCTGGTTTACAGGATTTAAACGGAGTATCTCTTGATTGTTTTCTTATATTGCCTCTGATGAAGCCATAGTGTTCTGTGGCGAAAACGCTCTGTGATATTTTAATAAACGCGTTCAGGATTTAAAGGATTCCTTTGTGTGTTGCTGCGGACAAGGACCCTCGTTGGTGTTATATTTTAAGTTCCTGTTAGCCTGGGAACTAAAGACAGAGTTGACAAGAATGATGTAATCTGAGATAACCCAGCAGAAATATTTGATAGTAATTTAAGAAATATCTCAGAGTGAGTTTGTGCATTTTGTATCTTGTCTTGGGTCTAGAAACATCCTCTTACTAGCACTTCTGCCTTGCTAATAGTAAGTACTAGATTACAGCGATTTATCTTAAAGATAGATAGGAATATAACAAGATTAGTTTAGATTTTTTCTGTATTCATATGAGACTGTCCTGCAATGCTGTTTTAAAATATTCCCTGTGATTCTGAACTGTACTGTCACTGTGATCTAGTGAATATTGTCTTGTCTTTCATTATTATTAAATATATTTAAACCATTTTAATTGTGACTCACTCATTAGTCTCAGCAGGGACATCAGGGAACTAGTCAAGTCTTCAAAAGCTAAATATGAGACGGAAATAGTTTTCCAAACAAAGGATAACCACAAAGCAATTTTTAATTATGTCTGAAATCTTAAGGAAAACACTTAACAATGTGCTGGGTTGACTATAAATGGTGTTACCTATACTAGCCAGAAGTAGCAGCAAACCTGTCATCAAATAAATTAAGCTCAGATTTCACCCACTCATCATCTCCAGTCGCTCCCCATAAAATGTCTCCTACCATTCATTTGCCTGTTATTACAAAATAACAGGTTATCACTGCATTTTTTTAATGCTAGAAATATGGTGTCAATGGGCCCTGATGGAATCCCAGGGTGCTTATTAAATAACTTGGAACATGACCTAGCCTACTCACTCAGATCTCTATTTAACCACAGCCTCCAGATAGGCTTTGTCCCAGTAGAGTGGAGTAGATGACAGCAACAGTCATTCCTCTGCAGAAGGAGGGACCATCAACTGACCCAGGAAAACACCAACCCATAAGTCTGACTAGCCTTATATGCAAGGCTATGGAGTAGTTAATATTGACCTGTTTAGCAGAGACATAGGAAATCTCCAAACTCTACACCCAACCCCAGTTTTGCTTCACCAAGAGCAAGTCCTATGTTCATGGAAGTCATTGAGAAGGGCATGGATGTGGGTAAGACAGTGCATAGCACCTACCTTGACCTGACCAAGGCATTTGACATAATACCCCACTTGGGTATAAAAGAGAAACTCACAAAATGATAAACTTTTACATTACCAGAGGGATAGCCTAATGGCTCATAAATAGGACCCATTCTGAGAGTAGGGGAATCCACATCCAGCAAGAGGCCAGTCGCAGTGGAGTACCACAGGACTCATTGATTTGCCCCTGTTGTTAGGGGTATTCTTCACAGATGTCAAGGCAAATGTATATGGCCTTTGTCTGACCAAGTTTGCTGATAAATGCAAGTTGGGGCAATTATTGACTCACCAAATGATGTTGATGTCCTCCAGATAGTGTTAGATCAATGGCCTCAAACTAAATGCAAAGACGTTTTTAATAATACCATTTGAGAAATCAAATACTCCTGCAAAATACAACATTGACAGCACATCCCAAGAGTGGACCCAGTGGTGAGAGATCTGGATTCTCAGATAGATAGATAATAATCTGAACTTTGACCACCATGTGTCCATGGTGATGAGGAAATCCTTCTTTTTGGCTCAGCTTATAAGTAAGGGCATGGCATCCAGATCTAAGGATGCCATAGTACTACTGTACTCAGGCCTCATCAGACCAATAATTGAGAACAATGCACCCTTTGGCATGTACCTCACCAGGTACTTACAGCAAGTGGAGTGCCCTCAGAGGTTTCTCAGCAAAAATATACAGGAAATAATCAACACATCATAGGTGGACCGATTACAAGCCCTATTACTATATTCAGTTACCTAGTGATTACTGAGGGGTGATCTGTGCCTACCCTACAAGGCAATCTCTGAGCAGCCCTGATGGAAATTTTGCATATTTACAAAAATAACTGCTCAAGGATTACCACACTCCAAAAATCTAAACCTGATCTCTGACATGAATAGATCATGCTGGAGAGACAGGTATCTGTCCCAGAGATTCCCACTCATCTAGAATAGACTTCCTATTCACATGAAGCATAGTCCTTCTCTGACCATATTCAAGTGCAATCTGGAGAAATGCATGGGAAATCATAAATTGTCTAATGGGTTTGTGCCCATGTCCCTTATGGACAGACAACCTGTAAAAATAGTCAAAACCCCACTTGCTGACCCTTGTTATGTTTTCCCTATGCATAGAAAATTGGGTAAACTCTGGGTAAAACTGGCTAGGCTTGTAAGGGCTCTTGAGCCATTAGTACACTTTGGTGAACCTATGAACTTATAAATGGCTACCATCAGTCATCAAAATGGCTTACTGGTGGTGGTAATATTTCTGAATCCTGGCATTGCTCAGTATCACACAGTTTGGTAAATAGACACTGTGGGAATCAAACCTTTAATCAAAAGAATCAACTTGTTAATAACTCATAGCTTTATTTCTCCCTGATACTGCCAGGCCAAATTCTGTCTAACATACATCATCCTTGGGAGAACGTTTTTTTCCTTCTATTTTTTATATTGAACTCAAATTGTATTTGTTTCATTTATCTTTATTTATTTTTTCTTGTTTTCTAAATTAATAATCTCTATACATAAGCCTGAATATTATTGAGGTGCAAGGAAGTTTGGTCCAGTTGAGTTGCCTGACATAACATACCTGTGCAAGTTATGGGATTAAATTCTAGCTCTGCCTGAAATGGACATCACTGTGCCTTATATCCATAGTCATAAATTAATCCAATCTTCACAGTGGTTAGGTTTATATAGAGTTCATATGTTCATAGGTTCATAGTTACATACTAGGCTATCGACCCTGGGGGCCTATACAAGCCTAGTCAAAAAGGTACCCTGGCTTTTTCCACCCAAGAAAGTTATTTTCCTGTGCCACTGTCGAGCAGAGCCACAGAGGTGATCCCCGGGGTGAATTTCCTATTTCCCATCCAATCATCAAGATTTTTCTTGAAGAGTGCTAATAAGGAGCTTTGTTTGATATAGACAGGTAGTTTATTCCAGAGTATGGGAAGTCTCTGGGACAGGAATATATCCCTCTGGCATGTTCTGTTTATTGTGGTGACAAGGTTTAGGTCCCTAGAGTGTGTAGCTCAGAGGGATTGGGATTTCTTTAAGTGGAGCATGTCCAACAGCTCTAGGTTTGACATAGCTTTGTATTTTAGGCAGAGATCACCTCTGAGTATGCGATATGCAACGGAGTAAAGCTGGAGTTTTTTGAGGTTTGAGGAGTTTGTTGAGTTACTACTAGAGATGCAGCCAAGGATACCTTTAAAGAGACTAGACCAAATACTCAACTGTCCCAAAACACTGTCTGGTACATTGGCTTGCTCAGTGTCACATAAAAGGCAGACAAAGGATGGGAGATTCAAATCGTCCACCTGAAGACGTATCCATTAACATGTCATAACCTTACTATTCTGCCGTTAATGCAAGACTATCATGTAATGCCTCATTTCATTAATGTTAGGCTGAATAATGTGTAATGACATTCAGATCACCATGTGTCACATTCAGTCCAGGCTGGTCATGGGACTGAATTTCACCATGTACTCATTTGAACTACAGAACATGAGCAGTGGATTTACAAAAGCAAGTTTCATAAAAAGTCAGTTTGGTGTTTAACAGGAGTGTGCATATCATTTTGTATTCTTTAAAAACAGCAGAAAATATGTCACTTGTTTCTTGACTTCCTGAACTATTGCAAGTCACTGCTGTAGATTTCACACTTCATTCCTCGTCCTATAATTCAGAGGTTTTGGATGTTATGTTTGCTGTACTACATGGCTATCTATGTTAGTTATAATGTGGAATGCAGTATACTTGTCTAAAGGAGACAACTTCAGTAAAATGTGTAACTGATCCAGTCTGCACTTACCATTTAGGATTAAGGGAACACGAAAACGTATTATTGTGTGTGTGCCAACATAATTTTGACACTCACAGTTATAGAAGCCTTCATCCCCTGCGATAGCTCTCTCAATGACATACCGAGTACCAGTGTTTTGTGGAAGACGTTCTTGGAGTGTATCATTTCTATAGAACGTACAAACTGTTAGTTTGTATCTGCTACTGCTGCAATCGATTGTCACTCTGCTGTCAGTCTGATCTGAACCCTCAGTTATAATACGTATGTCTCGCTTTTCCAGCCTTTCTGTGAATAAAATAAAAACAAATATATAAAAAGAGTATAATAAATAAATTGAGCTTTGTTATACAATTACTACATAGTGTAGATGAATTAAAACCACAACTGTGTTGCAAAATTTCCAAGTTAAAGACTTAAGCCATGCTTTTTTAAAAGAAAATTTCTTATTGTTTATCAAAACCTGCAAATCAATTGATCCAGCAAATTCTCCAAGAAAACAGTTCAAAATTTTAATGCAAAGCTATAGACAGAATGCAGAGAACAGGTTGCGTAAAATATTGGGATTACTGCTGTAAAAAGATTCGGCAGTTCTTCACTCAGAGTCTGCTATGAGACAATGCAGAACATTTTTTAATTAATTTATTAAAAAATAATAATAAAATAATACACATGAACAAGACTTACTAACAACATTTGGTATGCTCAAGAGTAAATACAGACATTCTGAAATTAAAATGCATTATCTAATATAGCAAGGTGTAAAAATATATTAATTTGCCATTACTTAAAATAAATATGTCAGTAATATTAAATGAGACAGATGATCAATGAAGCAATGATAACATGAAACTGAATATTTTTATGAAGTTTTAAGAAATAACAATAATGTTGATAAAGTCATCTATAATTATTTAGGATATTCCCTTTGATATCATTACTATCTTTTAATAGAAAAGTAAATTGTGCAAAGAGAAGTATTTACGTAGTTCACCCAAGTCTCTTATTTGAAAAAAAGAGAGAGAGGCAGAGAACATCATAGTTAAATCTGTGAAAAGTGTTAAGGCTGTGAAAAATCATTGTATATTTTCTAAATTCTAGTTATCTAGTCAAATGTTAAATATCTAAAAATTCTGTATCATGAGAAAAGGTGACAGGTGCCCCATTCTTACACAGGGTGAATATCTAGCACTTTGGCCTAGTTAGCTCACTGATCTAATGTATTTTGTTCAGCCTGCCTTCTCTTATCCAGAGTTCAGCTGGGTAAATTCCCTGTTGTATATGTCAGCATTTCGTGATCTTTTGGGGGGGGGGTAATTATGTTTACAATGGCATGTGATGGCTTTCTTGGCTGCTTAGTGTAAGAAGAACTGAATTATGACTGTGCAGCCAGAGTCTGGAATGAATCCTAAGACTGATAGACCTTTCCTTTGCTGATTTGGCAGAGGGCATATCTTATATACTCTTAGCCAAAAATCCTCTCAAAAAGGCTATTTCTACAAATATTTCCAGATTATATGCGGCCATGTTTCTCTATTTTCCTCATGAAGGCATCTGCAACAGTATGAGAAAGGTATGAGACCCTCCTGATATATTAAATCTGGAGTAAGGAAAATATGATGCAAATATTTTCAGGCAAATAGACTCCATCTGGAAGAATGGGTAAGTGTCCAAGGGGATCTTTCACATTCTAATAAAAATCTCTCCAGCAGTGCTTTCATCTAAAATCTTCAAGTGGCTTAAAATAAATTGAGAGTAGAACTGAGGAAAGTGTTGAAATGCCTGTATTAAAAAAACATGAGATTACACCTTCTAGTCAGGATTAGGTTAAAGGTGGGAAAGTTTACTATCACAGACAATTCTTGGGAGTTTGTCACTAAAAGTAGAAATTAATTGCTTATAAAAGATAACCTGGTTACTGGATAAGGAAGCTTCAGAATCAAGGAGATTTTAGGGCAGTGAAAGTAAATTAGTAGAAGTAACTTGTATATTAAAAAAAAACGTTTCGGAACCATGAGATGTGAGGAAAGGGTAAGCCAGTATTTGCAATGGAGGGATATGTCTCAAAGGGGAGCAGTAACAATAAGAAATGTCTTGGAAAAGGAATATTTTAAAAAATAACCACAACATCCTGATAGATTATGTTCAGGTATTATGGTTACCATATAGTGGTCTTGGTTATCTTGAAGGAATAGTATGCCAAGAGTGTTTTGGAGGTGAAAAGAGTGTCAGACAGAGTTAAGTTTATGAAGCTGGAAATTAATGCTGTGATGATTAATGTTGTTAGTGCATGTGCTCTGCAAGTTGGGTGTACAATGGATGAGAAAGACAAAATTTGGAGTGAGTTAGATGAAGTGGTTGTGAATATACCCAAAGGTGAGAGAGTGGTGATTGGAGTGAATTTCAATTGGCATGTGGGTGAAGGGAACAGAGGGGATGAGGAAGTGATGGGTAGGCATGGTGTTAATAAAAGGAATGCAGAAGGTCAGATGGTAGTGGATTTTGCGAAAAGGATGGACATGGCTGTGGTGAATGCATATTTTAAGAAGAGGGAGGAGCATAGGGTGATGTACCAGAGTGGAGGAAGATGCACACAGGTGGATTATATCCTTTGCAAGAGGGCCAGTTTGATGGAGATTGGAGACTTTAAAGTGGTGACAAGGGAAAGCATAGTTAGACAGCATAGAATGATGGTCTGTAAGATGACATTGGTAATAAAGAAGAGGACGAGTGTGAGGGTAGTGCCAAGGATCAAAGGGTAGAAGTTGAAGAGTTACCAAATAGCTGAGTAATTACAGCAGAGCTGGTAAGGGTGACAGCTAGAAAGGTGCTTGTTGTAACATCTTGACAGAGGAAGGAGGACAAGGAGACCTGGTGGTGGAAAGAGGAAGTACATGAGAGTATACAGGGAAAGAGGCTGGAAAAGAACAAGTGGGATTGTCAGAGAGATGAAGAAAGAAGGCAGGAGTATAAGGAGATGAGGTGCATGGCAAAGAGAGAGGTGGAGTAGGCTAAGGATAAGGCATATGGAAAGTTGTATGAAAGGCTAACACAAAAGAGGGAGAAAAGGACCTGTACTAATTGGCTAGATAGAGGGACTGAGTTAGGAAGGATGTGCAGCAGATAAGGGTGATAAAGGATAATGAGAGAAATGAACTCACAAATGAAGTATTTGTTGAGCAGTTGGAAAGAGTATTTTGAGGGGCTGATGAATGAAGAGAATGAGAGAGAGAGAGAGAGAGAGAGAGAGAGAAGGTTCGATGATGTCAGGATAGTGAATCAGGAAATGCAGTGGATTAGCAAGGCGGTAGTAAGATTAGCTGTGAAGAGGATGAAGAATGGAAAGGCTGTTGGTCCAGATGACATACTTGTGGAAGCATGGTGGTGTTTAGGAGAGATGGCAGTGGAGTTTTTAACAAGATTGTTTAATGAAATCTTGGAAAGTGAGAGGATGCTCAATGAGTGGAGAATAAGTGTTTTGGTACCAATTTGAGAATAAGGGTTATGTGCAGAGCTGTAGTAACTACAGAGGGATACAATTGATCAGTCACAGGGAAAGAGTAGTGGAAGCTAGGTTAAGAAGTTAAGAAGGGAGGTGATGATTAGTGAGCAGCAGTATAATTCATGCCTGGAAATAGCACTACAGATGCATTGTTTTCTCTAGGGTATTGATGGAGAAGTATAGTCAAGGTCAGAAGGAGCTGAAGTGTGTCTTTGCGGACTTAAAGAAAGCATATGACAGGGTGCCTAGAGAGGAGTTGTGGTAGTGTATAAAGAAGTCGGGAGTAGCAGAGAAGTATGTGAAACTGGACCAGGATATGTATGAGGGTAGTGTGACAGTGGTGAGGTCTGCAGTAGAAGTGATGGAAGCATTTAAGGTGGAGGTGGGATTACATCAAGGATCAAATATGAGCCCTTTCTTATTTGCAATGGTGATGGACAGGCTGACAGACAAGATTAGACAGGAGCCCCGTGGACTATGATGTTTACAGATGACATTGTCATCTGTAGTGAGAGTAGGGAACAGGTTAAGGAGACCCTAGAGAAGTGAAGATATGCTCTAGAGAGGAGAAGAATGAAGATTAGCAGGACTAAGAATATATGTGTGTGAATCAGATGGAGGATAGAGGAAGGGTGAGGATGCATGAGTAGAGTTAGTGAAGGTGGATGAATTTAAATACTTGGGATCAACATTTCAGAGTAATGGTGAGTGTGAAAGAGAGTTCAGGCAGGGTGAAGTGGGTGGAGAAAAGTGTCAGGATTAAATTGTGACAGATGAGTACCAGTAAGAGTGAAAGCACAAGTCTACAAGAGGGTTGTGAGACCAGCTATGTTATATGGGTTGGAGATGGTGGCACTGACAAAAAAGCAGGAGTCAGAGCTGGAGGTGGAAGAGTTAAAGATGTTGAGGTTTGCACTGGGTGTGACGAGGATGGACAGGATTAGCAATCAGTATATTAGAGGGTCAGCTCAGGTTGGGCAGTTTGGAAACAAAGCCAGAGAGGTGAGATTTTGTTGGTTTGGACATGTGCTGAGGAGGGATGCTGGGTATATTGGGAAAAATATGCTAAGGATGGAGCTGCCAGGAAAGAAGAAAAGAGGAAGGCCTAAGATAAGGTTTATGGATGTGGTGAGAGAACATACAGGTGGTTGGTGTGACAGAGCAAGAAACAGAGGACAGGAAGAAATGTAAGCAGATGATCCACTGTGTTGACCCCTAATGGGAACAGCCAAAAGAAGAAGAAGATAAATGGTCTTCTAGTATGCATGTCCCTGGGTATGGTACATAGCAAAGAATATTAGGATGTCTCATGAATACTAGTTTTGACAATTCAATGGGATTGGAAGGCTGGGAGAATACAGTCTTGTAGGGATTATATCCATGGGAGTGGAGGCCCAGGAAAGTGTAGATCTCTGAAATAGTACAATAAAATGGCACAGTGGGAGATTAATGAAGAAGGAAGATAAATCCCTACCTTGGAGCATGCACTGTAATGTGATGATCGGGAACAGATGGGGTGCGGGACATCCAAATAAATTTAAGCATTAGCCTGTCTCATTTTTTTTTTAACATTAACACAGAAATAAACATTGTGAGCCCTGGCAATATATAGGAAAGCTTTGGATAGAGGATAATTTTGATCATATTTAATGTCAACAGAGAGTGATCAGTCAGTCTACTCATTTCAGATAGCATCAATAATTGATTTATTCTTTTGCACATTTAAATCACTTATCTCTGAGGGACAATGGAAAACACGGGAGGTTGACTGAGGTTATATATGATCAAATATAAGGAAGGTGATAGAACATTTTTCACACATAACATAGGTGTGGTGGGCTTAAATCTGTATCCTGAGATATAATACCATTCATCCAATGTATTCCAGTCTACTGAAAAGGTATGCTGTGGGTCTTTAAGTAGTATAAGGAGATCATCAGCAAAGAAAACAACCCCACTAAGCTGATGAGGTTGGAGAACTTTAGCTTATATGTTTTGAAGAGGTTCTCTTAACCAAATTACCCATGGCTCTATTGCTAATATAAAATGGAGACAGGCTAACAAAAAGCCTTGTCTCACTCCACTATGAGGGGAAAAGGACCTTGATGTGTATAGTTTGACTTTTACCTCCGAAATAGATCCATTATAGGACACCAAAATGATATTTATAATAAGGGGAGAGTATTCAAAGGTTGCATTTCATAGAGATGAGATTAAATGCACAATGCATACACTCTTTGAAGCAGAATGACTCAAATATGTGGCCTAGGCAAAATATATATATATTTTTTGTTGTGTTTTTTTTGTCTAACATTGCTCAGTCTGGTTTCTTACATTGCTACTTTTAAAGGTACTATTTTATTATAATTGAAGGTTTAATGCACCCAGGAGTAAATACAATAGGGAATACACGAAAAAAAAAAACAGGCCTTAATCCATGGATACTTACCAAAAAAATTTAAAATAACTTCAAAATATAGTTCATTTTATTATAGTAAGTTGGTTTGTTTGTAGCTTTAAAAGAATAGTACTTTAATAACTGGCACATAGCATTCTTCAAATTGTGGTTATGATGGACTGTAATATTTATTCAAGATACATTGTTGGATTATTACTCTATTTGAAGTTCTAATAGGAGTTCTTCAGGTTATTGGAATCTTTATTTAATAATAAAATACTCATTCTAACTTAGTTTAATTTTAATAGAAAGAGCCTTTCAAATATCAAGCACTTTGAATACTCTGCAAACAAAATTCAATATCACTAATCATCAGAATAATTACCATCCACAAAGAGATAGTGCTTATAAAACTATTGGTCTCCAAAACCAAAACATATTATGTCATTATTACATTTACTATGATAAGGGAATAGTTTTATTGTCAAAGCAAATAAGAGATGGAAAAGAGGATATAATTTTTTTTCATTTATTTATTCATTTTAAAAGATTGTGGAATGTAAGATACTAAATTAACATAAGACAAAGAGCCAAAATACAAGTGATTAATAAGAGGGAGAAATTAAATATAGAAGTTAAATATATTCCAGAACTTTAAACTGATGAAAAGCAGAAAATCAAACAGAAACAAAACAGTCCTGCATAGTGAATGAAACCAGGAACACCAACAGCCAAAAGCAAAAGTGTAGCTAAGTATTCTCTGATGATAAAGGACTTACAAAATAGTCATATACCACAGGACACAATTCTACTAGCAAAGCCCTTCAGAACAAATAAAATTGAAGTCACTCACACTATTTTATCTCAGCTGTTAACAGCCATACTTACTTAAACGTGTAATTGAATAATTACACTATTTCCTGTGTATATATACTGTATATATATATATATATATATATATATATATATATATATATATATATATATATATATATATATATATATATATATACATATATATATATATATATTACCAAAGATAGACTGTTGGAATTCTTTGAATAGTTATATTATACTACTACTTTTTTGAAGTTCATATCCTTCACAATGATGGATTTATTCCCAAATATTAATAAGGCATGCCCATATAAGTGAGTCAAACGTTATATCTAAATCTAAACTAATTACAACTAATTATTTTTATTGGTGGTAGCAAAATCAATGAGAACCACTATTCTTTTACTATTATCTTTTGTCTGTCTGTATGCTGTAAAACTAGACTGATAATCTTCAGTCAGATCTGGGAGGAAGTTCTTTAGTCAGTTTGCTATCGCTGTTTGCTATCACTAACGTAAATAATTTTAATAGATGGTAACTTCTGAGATACTTCTAAAAGATGAAAACAATGAGAAATTCTTTCTTGTTTAAGTAACTGTAAAATGAGGGCATATTTTAAAGATGGTTGTCAGGACAGGGTATCTTTGATTTCTATAAAGTGTTTTAACAAATGGGATAAAAGCTTCTTGAGGTAAAAGGTTACGCAAATCTGAAATCAGACTACATAGAGAATGATTTGCATATTTTAATAGCTTTAGATGAATTTTTAGAAATACCCTTAAATAACAATTGATTCTACTTCCTTATGAATTCAAAAGTCACATTTGAACTGATTAACTTCCCATAGTAAATTTTAAAATTAGTTAAAATGTCCTCTAAATCTGTACATTTCCTACCATTCTCCAAATGGAAAATACAGTCAATATGAGTTAATCCTTTAATCCTAATCACTAGTCTGCTAAGGCTACAGGGTGTGAACTAATAGGGTTGCAATCAGTGCAAAGCCTACATTGAATTCACATGTGTGCAGTGTAAGAAGCAGCTCTAATTACATATACATGCTACTCACTACATTTAAACATAAACATGAGTGGTTTTGTAATCATGTAAAGCATGACAAACACCTGCAGAATTGTACAGCTGTTTACCTACAGGAAACTAGGTTTGTAGGATTACCCAGAAAGCCACAATGACTCTCAGGGTTATTAATGAAGCAATGTGTACAGTTCCAACACATTACATGACAGTGTGTATAGTGTAGAGTAATGTGCAAACCTGTTTCAGGCATACTGAGTAAATGTTTTGTAAATAGTCTACAAGGGTACATAGAATGCTTTATAAATAAATATTCAAGGGAAGTGTGTGTGTGTGTGTGTGTGTGTGTGTGTGTGTGTGTGTGTGTGTGTGTGTGTGTGTGTGTGCTTGTGTGTGTTTGTGTGTGTGTGTGTGTGTGTGTGTGTGTTGAAAAGGGACACACATATAAATTGTAGGAATGAACACAGGGAAAGAGGAGAGGTGAAACATGGTAATGTACAGCAGATGAGGGCATGTCAATGAAGACATTTGTAGCATGAACACTAATCACACGTCTGCATGATACAATACATACCGCACAATTACTGTATATTATGTGACAGTTACACAAGATGACATATCAATGGAGAGGGTCTATATTAGATGAGCAACCATTCCGATGTTCGAATCATAGATGGTTGACATCATATGATTGAATGTCAGAAAGGTCGAAGGTGAAAGTCAACGGCTTTTCACGCACAGAGTAGGAAATTTTACACTTTCTGCACTGAAGTGCATTCTCGGAGTCGGTATATTTAAGTAGGGGGGTGTGGGAGATGCAGGATGGCTTGTGCTCCTGCTCAAAGTGGTAAGGTAAGTTTCTATTTTTTTTCTTTGCTCATATGAGTTCACTCATGTGAGGTTTGATGTTTTGAAATTTTGACTATATAATATAGATCCCAATGGAGAGGATTCTTTGTCATATAATCATCATGGCATGAACAATGGAGAGGACATATATCATGGATGTTATATACAATATGGGTTAGGTGCATATTGTGAAGCTGTGCAAAATGAGTTGCCTGAATATGAATGCAATGCCAGCATAGATCTTAACCAAGTAAGACACATAGTAACAGGATCATGGACAACAGTAGACAGAGGCACGCACAATCATGGACAATAGCAGAATAATACCATCATTAATACCATGTGTTTGACATAACAAATGTGATTGTGGGTGGTCATAGATGGTTCTGCAAGAATGTAGTTGTATAACTATCATGATTGGTCAGCAATCTATGAGGGGAATCAAGCACACCTTCTTAAAAATTTAATATCTGCTGGAGGTGTTATGAGGGACACTGTTATACCTGTTTTTGAAATTAGGAGCAATCCTGGCTAGTCGACAGGTGTGCATGGCATATATGTAGCACAATCCAAATTGTCACAAATGTAGCCCATGCCATCAATGTGGTCAGTCAGCTGTGCATTTACTGTGTGCATCACAGGTACATGTATCATATACGCAGGTTGTATAAAAACTTAATGGAGAGTCCGCAACATCAAACACTAATGTTTATACAAAAAAAAGAATATGTGGGTATGGCTGATAAGACATGTGGTAACTCAGTGTTGCAAATGTGGTGCACTTGAGTAACTCATCCCTGGAAGATGTTTTGTGAGGTACATGAAAAAGGGTGCACTGTACTCAGTTACTGATGTGATGAGGCTGAGAACTATAGAACTATAATGTCCTTTGATGTGGATGTCCTGTACCCAGGAGTTTTGTTGCATGCAGGGGAGTAGTCATCAATATGGGCACATGCTGCTGGATGTCCCTCATACCATCTACCTGAGTACTCAGGTTTCATACCACTTGGTCCTCTCATAGCGGTGTGCTATACTGTAAGTAGCTTGTGTATTTGCTATTATAACAAAACTATCTCCCCATGATAATTGTTAATGTACTGTGTCTTCATGGCAGAGGCAGCAATCCTTTGAGTATGTGTTGATTCTGTCTGTATTCTACCAATACCACAGTTGGATTCAATGATTGTCCACAATCTGCAGTCCTCCCACAAAGCTGGTTGAACAAAGGACGTGTAAGTCATTCTTGACATACGAGACTTAAATAATGAACAAGAAAAGGACGAGCACAGAGCCCTGAGGTAAGGACCTGATCACTGGAATCTAGATATAGGTCACTTCACACACTTTAACATATTTACCCATCATGTATGATCTAGTGTTCTACCCACCTGGTAATATATGTTTGTGGTCACTTGTGACAGTTTCCTATTACTTCAGTGTGGATTTGTATCAAATGCCTTGGCCAGGTCAAGTTACACAGGATGATAGTGTAGCCTGAACAAATCACACATGTGTTTAGTACACAATCGGGATATTACCTGTGTCATTTTAGAGACACATCAACATCACTGCTGAGTTTCTTCATAGAATGAGTAAAACCTCTTCTAGAAGCAATTACACAGAAAAAAACATAATTGTATAAAGTCTTTGCCTTCCAAGAGAAAATGTGCTTCTTAAAAAAAAACTTAAATCTTATTTGAATTTTATATAGATTAAAGCATTTAAAAAGACTCATTGCTTTGTTCCACTGTTCATTGGTTTATAAGTGATTAGTAGGCCTTTACAAGCCTAGACAATAATACCAGGGAAATGACAATATT
This sequence comes from Protopterus annectens, assembly GCF_019279795.1. Classification (NCBI taxonomy): domain Eukaryota; kingdom Metazoa; phylum Chordata; order Ceratodontiformes; family Protopteridae; genus Protopterus; species Protopterus annectens. The sequence continues at coordinate 1,179,876,311 of NC_056726.1, read as the reverse complement.
ATACTTTAATTCTCCAGATATAGGATGGGGTAGTGGTTCTGTGGGTGTTGCAGCCTTCAGTGATTTTATTGACTGCCTCTGTCCTTAAGGAACATGGGCAGTATCCCAGGAATGAATTTACAGTTCACCATCAGCTTTGTTTTTCGAAGACGGAAAGTTTATTCCATAGATGAGGTATTCTTTTTATTCCATAGACGGGGTAGCCTTGAGGCCATTAATATTTGAAGAGACACATTTAATAGACCACATTCACATGTTATTCGAAATCTATACATTAATAACGGTGTATACTTTAATATAAGAACACAATAGATTATAATATTTTACCAAAATGCTGTGTTTTAAAATGGAAAGTGTAACATAAATATACAAATGAGTACACGTGGATGACCAAGCTTTAGTAAATACCATCCAAAATGGTATATAAAGTTTAATTCACCCTTCTGGAACTTACATTTCCTAGTTTTGATGGTAATTCCATTAAAGCTATCAAACAAATTGGTGACACACATCACAGGACTGCAACACACAATGCAGTTATGAATAAGGTGATTCCTTAGCAATTAAAGTTCACAATCACACAAGATAAGAATGGTAATCATGTAATCTACTTTAATGCTATATGTATTTACACAACACGGCTACAGGATCAGTTACATCACAAGCTGATTACTTTCATAACTATAAATGAAAGGAAAAGGGATATTAATAAATGTCAACAATCTGTGAAAACATAGCTTTCTATCAAAGATATTAGCCAATATACCATGCAGCTATCCCAACCTTAACATAAAAAAGGAATAGTTATATTAGGTCTGTCCATATTTTATAATGCATTGGTTATTAGTATGTCTAGATTAATAACTATGTAAAATGTTACTAGATTACTACAATAAGTCCTGAACTATGTTTAGCAATAAACTATCAAGTGTACTGTGCACTAGTGGAAAATTTACAGACTCATAGCAACACTAAGCTTAAAGCTGAATTAGGATATTAAATAACAAACACACAATTTTATTTTTGTGTAATGTTCACACCAGATTTCTGGAGATAGAATTTGACTACAATGCAAAGCAATTATTTAGGGATATTCCATAGTAAACATTTAAATTATTTACTGAGGTAGAAATATGTAACAATAAAAAGTAAATACATAAAAATGACTTGTCTCAGATGGATGTCATGATGATTTAGTTTAAAAAATATATAAATAGACTGAATATTCTAACAGAATAGACCAGCCTTTACTTCACTAGCTTTTATACAGATAATCCAATACCTGATTCCAACTGCCAGAGTCTACACCTTACCTATATATAAAAAGAGGCTCCTCCTGAGGTGATGTTAAGCTATTAAAGAGTGTAAACATTTTTAGCTCTCATATAACAAAGGTAAATGTGAGAAACAAGAAACATGGCTATACCCATCTATAGCTGAATCTAAGGAAAGAAAACCCTTAACAGAAGTAAAATGGACAAATTAGGGCAGCATTGCTAGCTGTTTATTGAACTAAAATTCTAGTTGTAAATCTGATCAATAAATAACTGAAAGTGGCATCCATTTCTCTGTCAACATTTAGAAGCTAGACTCGTACAAAATCAACATTATGTAACAGTCTAATATGCCTCTATACGCTTAGCCTTCTTCTTCTTCTTCTTGCTTTTCCCGGTTAGGGGTCACCACAATGGATCACCTGTCTGCTCATGATTGGCAGTGGAGTTTTACAGTGTTGACTTGCTAGCCCAGTGCCCAACCTTCCACGGAAGGCACACACACATGCATGCACTCATGCCTAGGGCCAATTTAGAGTATCCAATCCACCTACAGCATGTCTTTGGGATGTGGGAGGAAAATGGAGCACCCGGTGGGGTGCTCACGTGATCATAGGGAGGACATGCAGACCATGCACAGAATGCACCACAGCCAAGGATCGAACCAAAGAACCTCTTGCCATGAGGTGGCAATGCTAACCACTGCACCACCATGGCCACCTTCTATTCAGTTAGCCTATATATTTCAAATATAACACTTTGCCACACATTGAGATCAAACTGCTTCTTTATATCGCTAACCATTGTAGAAGAGATATTTATAACTTACCTATGCATTGTATCACTAATTTAAAACAAGATGTCAGTTGCAGATCTAACTTAACTACATGGCTGTAAAATGCATCAAACTAAAGGTATTCTAATAATTAATTTACCTATAAACAGGAGTGACACACAGCACATTAGCAGCTTCAAATAAACAAAGTTTTACGTATTAAGCCTGAAACATGTTCAGTTATCATAAATAATTAAGGTGTCTCTGAGGTGTAATATATGTAAAAACAAAATGCAAGCAAACCTTTTTTTAATTCCTGAATCAATCAACTTTACACTCTGATAAAGACACTTTGTGGGTTCTTAGACCTTTGGCATGACCTGGGACATCATCACATGGTTCCCCACAACTCTAGAATTCTCAAAATGTAAGCTGGAACGTAAGTTAAAACTTCTGTTAAATAGTTAGGACAATATTCATAGTCCAGGGCTGTGCAGGTGCATAGTTCATATCCATGGACATTTGCACTACAAGGATATGCAAATAAGGTCATTGTAGCATAGTTATATTGAATATGGAAATGTAAAGCATTCTATAATTATGCCTTTTTTTTCTAAATGTGTAAATTGCGTAAAGCTTGTTTTTTTTTTTTTATGTGTGAATTATTTGCAGTAATGTGCTTTGGCATATTGTGGGGAAGTGTGGCTGAGCATAGTCATGCTTAAAAGCATTATAGCCTGTGAACTGTGTAGCAGCTAAACTGTTTTTGTTTTCTTCTCTTTTTAATTAAAGGGGTTTGAACAGTTTCATATAGGTGTATTCTTTTTTGTAGACTACAAAGGGGATGATAGAAAAGATTAAAAAGGGTAGACTAACACGGAGGGCTACACACACAATGGAAACATCAACCAAGTTTTAGCTGGAGGAGATGGGACAGGATAGGGGGTATGGCGTTGTCAGGGATAGACCCCCTATTCAGAAGTTTTTTTTTTTTTTTGAGAGCAGTGTGGATAGGAAGACTCTTTGCCAAATGATTTTTTCCATAAGTTTAAGGGAGGGTATTTTTTTATTAAATAATAATTATTAGTTTTGCTACATTAAATGAAGACCAGAATAATTCCTGGAAAAAATAGAATTTTTAAAGAAGGAAGTGTTGTCTTCACCTTGAGACAGAAAGTAACATGTCATCAGAAAATAACATTACCTTTGAATAATATTTCTCCCCAGTATTAAAACCTTCAATTTTATCAATAGATCTAATAACAGCCACTATTTCAATTTACAAGGCAGAAAGAAAAGGAGAAAGTGGACAACCTTGTTTAGTACTTCTGTTTATATCAAAAGACTCAGAACAATATAAACCCAATTTAACAAAAGCTTTATTTTTTTATAAATATTTTAATTAAAATCATTAAACTTTTCTGAGAAACCAAAACATTCAAATGGTTTGAAGAAGGAAGTCTAATATATGGTGTCAAAAGCTTAACTTATTAGCTTTCATTAGCCAAATCTATGATTGTTATGACTCTTTTAATATTATGCTTGCTTGGCCTGTTAGGAATGAAACCTATATGCTCTTTATTAATCAATCTGAGGATAAAAGGTTTTTACTCTACTGAAATAGGCACATACATTTTATAATCTCTATTTAATAAAGAGATAGTTCTATATGCAAAACAAATAGGAGCATCATTATTATTTTTCACTGTTGTAGTCAATCATGAAAAACTCCAAGATGGAGGAAATACATTAGAATTAATTACATTTAAAGTATTAAAAACTGTAGTATTTTTAAAGAAAGTAGGTTGTATAATTCTGAAATTATGTCATCTATTACTGGAGCTTTATTAGTTTAACATTTTTAATTTTCTGATTAATTTATTGTAAAGTAATACCTATTAAAATATTATTATTTTCAAAATCTGAGATTTTGAAAATAATCAAGTTATTTAAATCTTTAAATTTCTTCATTTTGTAAATTCAGACAGCTTTATTTGATTATTATTAGACTGAACTGTCTGCAAACAGCTACAGCTAACTTTGAACCTAACACCACTCTTAAGTATTCAACTCCGGTACCACCTTTAACATTCCTAAAAGAAAAGTGCAGTCCGGGTCTGAACTGTCTGCAAACAGCTACAGCTAACTTTGAACCTAACACCACTCTTAAGTATTCAACTCCGGTACCACCTTTAACATTCCTATAAGAAAAGTGCAGTCTGGGTCTGAACTGTCTGCAAACAGCTACAGCTAACTTTGAACCTAACACCACTCTTAAGTATTCAACTCCGGTACCACCTTTAACATTCCTATAAGAAAAGTGCAGTCCGGGTCTGAACTGTCTGCAAACAGCTACAGCTAACTTTGAACCTAACACCACTCTTAAGTATTCAACTCCGGTACCACCTTTAACATTCCTATAAGAAAAGTGCAGTCCGGGTCTGAACTGTCTGCAAACAGCTACAGCTAACTTTGAACCTAACACCACTCTTAAGTATTCAACTCCGGTACCACCTTTAACATTCCTATAAGAAAAGTGCAGTCTGGGTCTGAACTGTCTGCAAACAGCTACAGCTAACTTTGAACCTAACACCACTCTTAAGTATTCAACTCCGGTACCACCTTTAACATTCCTATAAGAAAAGTGCAGTCCGGGTCTGAACTGTCTGCAAACAGCTACAGCTAACTTTGAACTTAACACCACTCTTAAGTATTCAACTCCGGTACCACCTTTAACATTCCAATAAGAAAAGTGCAGTCCGGGTCTGAACTGTCTGCAAACAGCTACAGCTAACTTTGAACCTAACACCACTCTTAAGTATTCAACTCCGGTACCACCTTTAACATTCCTATAAGAAAAGTGCAGTCCGGGTCTGAACTGTCTGCAAACAGCTACAGCTAACTTTGAACCTAACACCACTCTTAAGTATTCAACTCCGGTACCACCTTTAACATTCCTATAAGAAAAGTGCAGTCCGGGTCTGAACTGTCTGCAAACAGCTACAGCTAACTTTGAACCTAACACCACTCTTAAGTATTCAACTCCGGTACCACCTTTAACATTCCTATAAGAAAAGTGCAGTCTGGGTCTGAACTGTCTGCAAACAGCTACAGCTAACTTTGAACCTAACACCACTCTTAAGTATTCAACTCCGGTACCACCTTTAACATTCCTATAAGAAAAGTGCAGTCCGGGTCTGAACTGTCTGCAAACAGCTACAGCTAACTTTGAACTTAACACCACTCTTAAGTATTCAACTCTGGTACCACCTTTAACATTCCTATAAGAAAAGTGCAGTCCGGGTCTGAACTGTCTGAAAACAGCTACAGCTAACTTTGAACCTAACACCACTCTTAAGTATTCAACTCCGGTACCACCTTTAACATTCCTATAAGAAAAGTGCAGTCCGGGTCTGAACTGTCTGCAAACAGCTACAGCTAACTTTGAACCTAACACCACTCTTAAGTATTCAACTCTGGTACCACCTTTAACATTCCTATAAGAAAAGTGCAGTCCGGGTCTGAACTGTCTGCAAACAGCTACAGCTAACTTTGAACCTAACACCACTCTTAAGTATTCAACTCCGGTACCACCTTTAACATTCCTATAAGAAAAGTGCAGTCCGGGTCTGAACTGTCTGCAAACAGCTACAGCTAACTTTGAGTATGTGTCTAACTGTTTCAGCCAATCTTCATTTTCCCCTGGAGAGCACTGTGCTTTGGCTGTAAGCAGCCCCCCACCACCACCACCACCACCACACACACACACACACATCTTCCACTTTCTCTTATTCCCTTCTGTTAGCAAATAGTATCAATAACTAATCAATACTGTGTGTTTGTTTATTTAAACTATACCACAGTAGCCTACTGATACAAGGTTATCCTGGTTTTCCACCTGAGAAATTAAGACAAGACTTACAGTTTCAGAGCAGTCCTTGGTCAATTGTGATTGTTCTTAACACATACTTGTCTTGCTTTGGCTCATTAGCAGCAGTATAAAGAACTGCCTGCTCACACCCTTGTTCTGCGCTGCCCTTCCCTGTTTATTACCTTAAGACAATCCCAGAGTTAATAAATATTACCTGTGGCAGGCACCATTTGTAAAACTACAATCCACTCTGCTACAGGCCCCATGAAGGCTCAGTGTCTCTCCAGTAAGTGTTTTACAACTGTAAATGCCTATTTATGTTGAATTGTATTAGACATTTTACAACTGTATATGTTTATGTTGAATTTCAAGCCTGTACTCCAATCTGCTTACTTACACTATCAGACTATTTACCCCACTCATAGGACCAAAAACTGGGACTGGGTTAGCCCCGCTCCGCCGCCCTCGGTATGCTTGGGCTCGCAGCTCCCCTCCCTGCCCCCTTATCCCACCGCCCCCACTGTGTCTACATTTATAGCCACTAGGCCACACCCCTACTTCCTCTCCAACCTACACAACTTTCTCTCCAATCTCCCCCACCACTTTACTGTTTAACCACTACTATTCCTCTGAAGCACATTGACCCCACCCATTGATGGCATACAACATGTCTATAAATAATTATAAACTCCTTCCTCTTATCTTACCACTCTTTATTCTGCCATACTTTCTTACTAGCTATGAAAATCTCACATTCGTAGGTTTCTCTTATCCAAAATGCCAAACCAAGACTCCCCTACCTCCACTGATCATGGAACTTGCCCACTACTACACTACCCCAAAATTATAAATTCCAACCACTTGCTTCTAAAAACCACTCCAATCAACACCAAAATCCAAATATGAACTAAAACTACTATTCAAAGTTATTAGACTACTAGCGTATCTAAGAAAAAACATAACCAAAGATGGGGACATCCATCCTAATCCAGGCCCAACCTTAACTCAAAATCCTACCAGCCCATCACTCTCCCACCGACTGGTCAACTCCCTCCTAATATGCCACTTAAACATTAGAAGCCTAAACAATAAGATACATAGCCTGTATGCTGTACTAGCCACATACCTCCCCAACATAATGTGTCTATCTGAAACATGGCTCCAGCCATCAACCAAAGACAATGAGATCCTGCCTCCTGGTTACAATATACTTAGGGCAGATAGAGTAAAGAAAACAGGAGGTGGAATAGCCGTCTTATATAATAGCACACTTAACATCATAACTAACCCTATACAACCACCCCAGGTCTCTAATGCTGAAATACTAGCTCTAAAATTTCTACTAAATAATCATAAGGGCATTAACCTAATTGTCACCTATATTCCCCCTGGGAACAATGTAGAAACACTAGAGGTCATTCTATATTGGATAGCTGAACAACTACCCTCAAGAAACCATTGTCCTGGGCGATGTTAATATTGACTGGAACCAATGCACAGCACAGTCCAACCCCATCCCTGTTAACCTACATGGATTCTCTCAGATAATATCATCTACCACATGTACAGGTAACAATAACCAAAAAGAGAGTATACTAGACTGGATACTCACCAACAGTCATCCCCAGAACTATATGTCTGGAACTCTCCCTAATGATCTTAGTGATCACCTGCTCACATACATCATGAAAGACAAAATTATTTGTACAAGCTTACCTATTTATAGGTCTATCAGATCCAAGAAAAACTTTGACCCAACTAAATTTCAACTTGAACTCAAATCATGTAACTGGACAAAACTAAAGTTCCTTCCCCTTGATGAGGCAGTGTCATCATTTAACAATTCATTCCTTACTATACTTGACTCGCATGCCCCTAAATGCTCAATAAGAATTAAAACTCAACTAGCACCCTGGCTAACAACAGACACCAAAACCAAAATAACGACTAGAGACAAAGCGTGGGACAAATGGCGCACTACCAAACTACCCCTAGATCGTATCAAATTCCAACAAATAAGAAATGAGACTAAAAAAGCCATCATACTAGATAAGAAAAATTACTTCTACAATCTGCAACATAAACATCAGAATAACCCTCAAAAGTACTGGGCAGGCATAAATAAACTTCTCCAACCAGGCAAATCCACTACTCCGACCCCAGGAACATTATCTGACAAGAGCCAAGAAGATATAGCCAATTCATTCAATACTTTCTTCACAGAAACCATCCAGTCATTAGCTAACCAACTTTCTCCTCCCCACACTTCTATAAACACTATATACCGACTCACCACTCTCTTTTAACTTCCAGCCAGTGTCCGCATCCTTTATCAGATCCCTTTTGAAAAAACTGAAGCCAACCACCCTTTCAGCCGATCTTCTGCCGGCTGAATACCTGCAAATTGCTGCAGATGTCGTAGCCTACCCTATCTCAATCCTAATTAACAGAACCATAACCGAGGCCTCAATCCCCTCAATTTGGAAAATATCCTATGTTATTCCACTCCACAAAGGAGGTTCATCCACAGAACTATCCAACTATAGACCTATAGCCATACTATCACCACTTGCCAAAATTATGGAAAAGTGCATGCACAACCAACTAATGCTCTATCTAACCCAAAATAAACTACTCACAGACTCTCAACATGGATTCAGACCCCATCATAGTACAACCACTGCCCTCCTCTCTTTTACTGAAAACATTAATCTTAACCGAATAATAAAAAATATCCTCCGCTCTCTTCCTGGACCTATAAAAGCCTTCGATATGGTAAACCATCAGTTACTTCTATATACTTTAAAAACCCTGTATCTAGATACTCCAGCCCTTGACTGGTTTCAAGCTTACCTCACTGGGAGACAACAAGCAGTAATGTGGCAAAACAAGCTCTCCTGCCTACTACCAAATACCATAGGAGTTCCTCAAGGTTCCATATTAGGACCTCTCCTCTTTTCAGTCTTCATAAACGACATCCAAACAGTCATCCCTGAAGCCACCTGCATTCAATATGCAGATGACTCGACTATAATATGTTCCAATGCCTCTCTTGCAAATCTACTAACTACCACCCAACATAGCTTCACCAAAGTCGAAAACTGGCTTGCCAACCATCTCCTGATCTTAAATCCAAACAAAACCAAGTTACTTCTCTTCTACCCAACCAATAGATCTCCGACTGAAAACTTCACTATAAAATCCAATAATGGGACCATCATCTCCCCAGACACCTATACAAAGCTATTAGGAGTAAACATTGACAATAAACTCAGATTTGATATACATATCAACCAAGCCATTAAGTCAGTCAACAAGAAACTTGGGACCCTATATAGAATTAAAGCCTTCCTTACCCCGAATGCCAGGGCAGCCAAAGCCCGATCACACCTTCTCTCTACCCTACTATATGCCTCTCCTGTCCTCACTCACCTTAACAAATCTGATCTGGCCAAGCTCTCATCCTGCTATAATCACATTGCCAGGTTCGTTACAGGCCTACCCTACAGAACACACCACTGTACTAACCTGAAAAAGCTTGGATGGATAGAATTCCCATACCTTCTTCACCAGTCCCAACTCATAGAGGCCTTCAAAATCCTTAAACAACCTGAGAATACCCCAGCACTAAAAAACTTAATGACTCCCTACTCCAATCTAAGCTGCCTTCGCTCAGCAAACAGACTCCTTGTCCAAACAACTAAATCTCTCAACCTAGGTGGTGACGCTATTTGCCAACACCACTGGTAAAATATGGAACTCTCTCCCAAATAACATCACGCTTGCAACTTCTCTAAGTCAATTCAAAAATAGTCTAAAACTCCACTTCAAGTCACACTGGCTATGTCCTTGCTCAAACCCAGACTAGCTCTGTGCCATTAACTAAAACATAAACAACTAGCTAAGATGATAAGTACTTTGTATACTGAGATAAAAAAATATGTATCCTGTCTAACTCTATGTCATTATACTGCCTACCGTCCTTGCTAATATGTTATTAATGTTACATCTGTAGTAATCTCAGAAATAGTAATGGCAGTCTTGTACTTGTATGTAAATAGCCTATGTTTTTGTTAAGTTCTTTCAGCTCATTTACTGTACCTAATTATCTATGTAACTCTGTTGGAGCTTTTCTCCCCAGGCCTCCGCTGAAAAAGGACATGTATCCAGTCGGACCATCCCGGTTAACAAATGTAAAATAAAAATAAATAAATAATAAATAAATTATTTAAAAAGATTCTATTTGTATAATATGATCTGAACTGCAGGAGAATTCCTTTAATAGCAGACATGGATTTATTGTATTTCGAACTTGTGATGTTTACAATATGAGATGTCTTAGAATTTCTTTCAGATCTTCTTATATATGCATGCCATTAGGAGTCATAGAATAAATAGAACTTTTTTCTAAAGCTATTGATTTACATGTCAGAATTCTTTGATATGGAATATTAAGATCCTTTATTTGTGATTTTTTTAGAATATAAATTTCCTTTTGAATTTGATCAAACTTTTTAGTCCAAGGACTCCTTTTCTTTTTATATCATGACATTATCCTACCAAATAAATGCACTTTAAAATAATTTCACACCATTAGTAAATCTGCATCCTTGTTTAAAATATTATCCATGAAAATATTGATTTCATTACTTAATTAGCTTTGGAATTGTAAAGTTTACTAATATAAACAGGAATTCTGGAAGTATAAGCAACCTTTTCTACAATCGACTTCTAATATCAATGATACTGGATTGTGGTCTGAGAGTGGTCAATGAATTATTTTGTAGGATAAAAATTTTGAAGTCAGTTATTAGATGTGACATTTTTGTCAGTCCTGCAATATGTTCCAAAATCTTGCGAGTAAGTTAAGGGAAAAAAAAAACAGTTATATTTAAGACATAATACTGTCCTATTGCTTACATGACTATTAAAGTACAATTTATTTTTAAAGGGCCCTAAACTCTTTAGGTGGACTATGCTTGAAACATTGAACTAGATTAGTGACATTACTGACACATATCTCCTGAACAGTATGATACTAGTTAGACATAATGAAATTAGTCATTGACTGTACTAGCACACAAATCTAAGACAGCATGACAAAGCAAAGCTATTCCTTATACACATACATACGTGCACACACACACACACACACACACACACACACACACACACACACACACACACACACACACACACACAATGATGGGTGAGGGAAACCATCTCTTAAATATACGTACCCAAAATATATAATTAACTAAAACAATAAAAATTTTGTAGAAACAAAAGTGTAAGTGAAATTTATAGATGTTACCTTAGAAAGGGAATTGGTAAGATTAATTGGAAAATGTTGTGTCATACACTAAATATTTAATTCAGAAAAAAATGTAATGTCATATATTATGTATTTAAATCAGAACATTACCAAAAGCAGCAATTAAAATTAATGAACTTATTTGTTTTATTTTTTTTTTGTCTTCTCAATGCATTTCCAGCTATTTACCCAGTCTGTCTCTTCAACAAGGCTGTATTCCATTCAGTATCTTCTATTTTGTCATCTAATTGTATTTTTAAAGGAAACAACATCTTTTAATGTGTTTTCTGAAATTCATGAGAATCTTTCTGATTGTTGAGGAAAATGGATTTTGAAAACTGCTTTTCTAAGTCATTCATTAATGGCAAGCAAGCATTTTCTTTTACCAATTACTTTAGAAGAGTAATTATTATCAAATCTTACCATGTGTTCACTTATTTTCTATTAGTATGAGTTTGTGCAGAATTCAAAATTAAGTCCTTATCTCCACAGACCTCTGCTGAAAATGAGCATTTGTAGCCCAGTCGGACACACCCGGTCAACAGATATAAAATAAAATAAATAGTAAATACATTTTATCCGACATGGTGCATTTTATATGTTTTATTTTAACAGTTTCCATTATCCATTGTCATCATAGGGTATTAAAATGTCCCATATTAGAAACATAATTGAAATAATTAAGAGCATAGCTGTCACAGCAGTGTAACAATTAGGGTTCCCTTATGACAGATCTTTAATCTCTGGTATGTTTCTGAAGTGGGATGCTTTTATTGTGAAGTCTGTATGCTCCTCCTACATTCCTAAAATTGTCTTTTTTCTAATATCCCACAAACATGTTGATAGGTAAATTTATGGTTCTCTATGTCTGCCTCAAGATAAGTGTGTTTGTGCGCGCGAGCGCGTGTGTCTGTGTGTGTGTGTGTGTGTGTGTGTTTGTGTGTGTGTGTATGTGTGTGTGTCCTGTGATAAATGACATTCCATTCCAGACTTGATCTGACTTACCCTCATCATTTGCTAGGATAGCCTCCATATCCATTGCAACACTGAGTAGCATTACAAAGCTGTTAGAAAATTAAGGAATTATCAGAATAAGAATCCCTAAATATTCCTAACCTGGTAATAATTAGGTTATTTGAATTATATTAGTCTATCAATCAGAAATCCAAAATTGTCCTAAAATGTCAATGACATTCCGCACAAAATGCCTGCATCAATTTAAGACTGAATCTGAAAAGTATGAAACATAAGTGACATATTTTATTTATGTATTTATTTATTTAACATTTGTTATCCAGGGTAGTCCAACTGGGCAGCAAGTATCCATTTTTAGTGGAATCCTGGATAAAAAAGCTCCATAAAAACATCACGGAATAAAAAGCATACAAATTACATTAGCATGAAATTAAAAATGCAATAGAGATGAAAAACAATTTAACAATGCATAGAAAAACATGTTTACTATTGGATGGTAAAGGTGTTACAATAGATAGAAATATCAGCAGCATTGCCCATTCCTGGGTTAAATGAACAGATAATATTTTGTAGAATATATACAGTGAGTAACTTATCAAAATATCAGTTTGCAGCATTGCCCATTCCAGAGATGGATGAGCAGATAACATTTTCTAAATTATTTACAATATTTACTGTGTGCAACTTAGAGGCAGTCAGACAAGGTGTTAAATAGCATGAACAGTATATAATACATTTGTATAGCAGCCTTGACAGAGCAAGCACTTGTGCTGTTCATACATATCCATATAGTTATATGTCGTTTTATGGAGATTCATTGCAGTTGCATAAATGGTTGGTGTAGAGATCATGATTTTGTGTAAAATTGTGTAGGTTTTTGAAGAATATATGTGTTCTTCTAATATCCCACAAACATGTTGATAGGTAAATTTATGGTTCTCTATGTCTGCCTCTAGATAAGTGTGTGTATGTGTATATGTGTGTGTGTGTGTGTGTGTGTGTGTGTGTGTGTGTGTGTGTGTGTGTGTGTGTGTGTGTGTGCTTGTCAGAGGTCAGGATGGAGGTTTTTCCAGGTCTTAGCAATTTCATGGGCAAAGAGAGATTCCCCAGAGTTTTCTTTGCATGAGATGGTTTCAAATTAAGGCTTTGTTGCTGGAATGTAGTTGTCTATTAGAATTGTCAAAGTTTGGAAGTCTGATCAAAGCAGGGTTTTTTTTGGGGGGGGGATAGTACAGTATTTGGTGGGCTAAGTTGAGTTGGTGATACTTTAGTAGGTTGGGCAATTTTAGCCAATGTAGGGTATGTAGCATGTGGAAGTGGTGGGAACATGATTTGGCATTGTAAGCAAATCTAACGATTTTGTTATAGCAGGTGGAAAGTTTATTCATGTCTATTTTATTTAGATTTATTAGTGTGGGGGAAGCGTATAGTAGTATAAGTAGTGTTGATAATAGGTGAGTTCTGGCTATGGCAATGTGAGATTCAGAGGTTAGATACCTTTTGCATCTGTAGAGGAAGCCTAATTTTTTGTGGACTTTAGAGATGGTTATTGATATGTGTTTGTTAAATTTGAGCTGCTGGTCTATGGTAATTCCTAGGAGCTTTTCCTCTGAGACAGGAGTGATTTGGGTCTTGTTGGTGGAAAATATAGAAAAAGAGAGATTGCTGGACTTGGTTGGATGGAATAGCATAAGTTGGGTTTTCTTGGGGTTTAATATCAGTTGTGAGTTATTGAGCCAGTTCAGTGAAGGCTAATTGGGATTTTTTTTGTAGAAGTTGGATGTTGGATGCAGAGACTATGAGGGTTGTGTCATCAGCGTATTGGACTATATTGGCTTTTGTGGTTGCTAAGTGGAGTTGGATGGTGAAGATATTAGAAAGAACTGGGCTAAGAATTGAACCTTGGGGTACACCTAGGGTGACTGGGAGTGGGGGAGATACATAGTTGATCTATTTGACGGACTGGTGGCAGTTATCTAAGTAGCTATTAAACCAGAGCAGAGTGGGGGTGTTAACGTTGAGGTCAGGGAGGCAAGTTAAAAGTTTCTTGTGAGAAACCATGTCAAATGCTTTGAATAAGTCTAGGAAGTTGTCTGAGCCTAGTTTACCTTGGTTCCTATAGGAGTTTATAGTGTTAGTGAATCTGAATAGGGGGGTGGAAGTGCTGTGGGATGGGTGGAAGCCATGTTGGGTTGAAGAGAGAAGGTTATTGGAGAGGAGGTGGGAGAGGATTTGTTGACACATGCATCTTTCTATAATCTTTCAGATGGGGGAAGAATTGCAATTTGTCAATAGTTAGAGAGTTTGATAGAGGGACCACCTTTGTAGAGGGGAAGAATGAATTAAGTTTTCCACAGGTTTGACGTGGTGTGTTCGGTAATGGATCTGTTCATTAGTAATGAAATAGGGTAGGCTATGGCTGTGGATGTGAGTTGGAGGTATTTGGTGGGGAGGTTGTTGGCTGTGAGGATGGTAGGTTTGAGTTTAGTTAAGAATTTCTGTATAGTGGATGTTTGTACTGGCTTGAGGGAAAGGAGATGATGTTTTGTTGGGACTTAGGGTGTTGAGAGATGTTGGTGGGAGTGGAATCATTTATAAGTTTCCTGTTGCTATATAACATATATTGTTATCTACAGCTATATGATGGAGCATACTACCCTTTGATAATTGGAATCCTTTTAAATTGAAAATATTACATAAAAATCTATGCAAATACAGATGATATAACAATCTCTTGAGAAATGCAGAAGTCTGCCATAATTGTATTTGGCAGCAGGGTTTTTTTATGAAACCATGACTCTGTTGTATAATCATGCTGTGGCAGGTAATGCAAATGGTTCACAGTCAGGATAGGCAAGCAGTATGATGGTTTAATGGCAGTACCATGTAATACAGACGATGATTTTAGGATATTGAAGATGTTTTAGCTGCTTTCTTTCACTCTCTTAATGCTCCCTCTTTCTCATTTTATTATCAGTTGTACATCATCTGTCTCGAATGCAGAATAAATTTCTTCATCTTACATATTGCTTCTGTCTGCTATTGTCTTGAGGATATCATACAGATTGTTTGGTAGCTATATGGAAGGGAAGTACTTCTGATTAGGTATAGCAGAGCTACTATTCATTGGATTATTTTAAAGAATGGTAGGGCAATGATGTAGGAGACCTCTTTTTGACAGGGATATCATGGGGACTAAAACAAATGCTACAAATGAGCAAACCAAATACAGAGTGAGCAAATGACTAAACCAAGTTTGCTGTTTACTATATTTGTGGACTGAAGCTTAACTCTGTATTTGCTTTGGTCATTTGACTAAAACAAATGCACATCTATTGCTTATTAAAACATAACTGACCCAAGGCTTGAGGCAGTGATGCATTTGTGGACCTTTACTACTAGAACTAAAGAAGTAAATGAGTTTGAAATAATCCTCTGAATGATAACCTAACAATACATAACATTAATTCAAGGTATTTTCTAGGATTTCTAATGTTTATCCACATATCCATATCTTGCCTTAACTACACCTTACCATTCCATCATCTCCTCTCTTTGACTCCATCATAATATTCCCAACACTGTATACAATTCTGTTTTTAATGCCCTTAATGTTTCTTTGGTCATCTTGATAATTCTTGGCAAGCTTCTACTCTTCAGTGGAGTTACATCTTGTCTGATATTCAATATAGATATGTACATGTAGATCTTTTATCCAAGACTTAAAGAGGTGTGGAAGTGTCAGTAACTAGTATTTCAGAAAAAAAAAAAAAAAAAAAAAAAAAAAAGATGGAGAGAGAATGTAATTATTTTAATGAGTTCAACAATGCATACATTTTTAAGTAAGGTTGTGACATTTATGGTGATACTACTTTCTACTTTTCTGCTCTGTTCCACCTGATTGCATTTTTAGTTTGTTCTGAGACTTTATTCATATATATATATATATATATATATATATATATATATATATATATATATATTTATTGGCAGTTGTGTGAACATTTTGTTTTCTGCACTTTTATTTCCACAAGAAAAAAAACGGTAAAAGTTATCTGTATCATAAACCCTACTGGGCCAAGATTTTGTAGTTTGCTAGACATTTTTGGCAGTATTGTGTTTTACTACCAGAAGTGCACATGATTAATCGATTACTGTATGTTTCCATAAAAAGTATAGCTGGTAAATCTCTGCATAGACTGTTACCTTAAATTATAGTAGAAGTTCAATAGTGAGAAAATTGTCTCTTCTCCAGTTCTGTTTCAGTGCTTTTATAGTCTGCTTATTTACCTGCTTGTATTCTATGCTTACCCCATACCCACAAACACATTAATCTAAAGTTCTGAAAGAACTCCAGTTTTTTTTTTCCTTTATGTAATTGGACAGCTCTCTAGCTACTCCCATTTTTCAGCACAGAGCTACCCCCAACCAGTGGCTTTTAACCAACACTTAGAGAAGTGTGAAACTGAGAGTAACTAGCTTTTCAAATAAAGGAAGGATAATTCAATTATTTTAATTATTACAATTTTGATTAAATCTTTAAGTGCCCTTGTGACCTGTGTGATGACACTACTTTGTACCTTTTTGCTCTGTTCCATCTGATTGCAGTTCGTAGTTTGTTTGGGAACCTTATTGCATTCTAATTAGCAGTTGTGGGAAAATTGTATTTCTGTAATGTTCTGCACTTCTATTTCCACAAGTAAAATTCCCTGTAAAAGGTATTTGCTTGCATTTTAAACCCTGCTGGGCCAACACATTGTAGTTTAATTCACAGCTGTGGCAAAGCTATGTACTACTGTCAGATGTGGTGCTCAGTCATTTATTACTGCATGTTTTCTATAAGCAGTGTTACTAATTTCAGCCTAGTATGGTGACTTAAACTGTAGTAGATGTTTAATAATAAAATAATTTTCTCTGTTGCAGTTTGTGTTTAGTGATTTTATATGGCACTCATCATTTACATGCTTAAATTCTGTGTCTGTCCCATCTCCCACTAGCACATTAAAGTAAAGTTTCGGAAAGAGTTCCACTATTGCCTTTGATTACTAGCCTCTGTAGCTAGCCTGCTTATTCCTTGAAAATTCCCCAACCCTCCCACCCTTCTGTTTTATTGTTTTATAAGACTGTGTCTTTGCCTTCCACCCCTTATTACAATCTGATTTCCAAAGTTCTCTCACCTCTTTCACTGCTATTGACTGTTGTATAAGCTATCGATGTACTCCTCTCATTCATTGTATTCCACAGACTCACAATAATGAGTGCTCCCCAGCAAACCAATATTGTCCTTAAGTAAACCTCCTTTGCTACATACTGTCTCCTTCTCATTTTTCTCAAGCTCAGCAAAGCTTGTAGTCCTAGCTTGCATTCCAGAAGTGTTGTACTTGTGTCAAGTGCCACCTAAGCAAAGTTAAGTACCTTCAATTGCTAAATGACACTTGTTATTTTGAGTGATTGCTTTTGTTTCCTGCTGTTATGTGTGCATTTCGTTGAATTTGTTTGTAAAGAATGCTCTTCCTCTCCCTGTTAGTGTCTTGAACTTACCTTTAGCAGGGGAATCGTAGCTAGCTGTTTACCTAGTTTGTGTTAAAACTGTACTTGTGGGTCTCTTCTACTGTGTTTTTACATCAAGAGGACTTGTTTATTCATACTGAGGCATCAGGTGTCTGCCTAGTCTACCTGAATTGGGAAATGCACAAAAGGACTCATACTGTGGTTATTTTATTGACCAGATGGCTCATTGTTTAATTTTCTGTTTTTTTTTTCTGTGGTCTATAAATTTCACATATCTCTGTGGGGTAACAGTGCTCTGTACAGCAAACACCTAGAAAGTAAATGTTCTCTGTATAACAGCCCATAAACCTGTAACCTGTAAAGCAGCAACATAGTACAAATACCTTGTGCACCAACAACCTTAGAGCAGCTAGTTGTGCCTCAAATGGCATTACCTACAGTTTTAATAAAATTCAGTACTGTGTAAACGTTAAAGTTAGTAGACTTTAGAACTGCTTAGCTGAACCTGCCCCAGTAAAGTACCCTTGCACAAACATTGCACACTTAATAGCCTTCTAACCCTAATACACCACTCTCTCTTGCTCACAATTCAAAGGACAGGACATTATGGATATGCAATTTCCTAACTTCTCTGTAGCCATCTTGGTGGATATGAGAATCTTGAGACTATGTATTCACTGTCTCATATTTACTGACAACCACTTAATCCTTAAAGAATCAGACACAGTATGTGAGAGGTGTAATTACACAATGACACTGGATGTTAAAGTCTTTTATACAACTCCACATCAGGTTGCCCAAACCACACACACAACACCCACCGTACAGAGCACACAAGATACATATAGACTAACATATGCTGAGGCACTTAAAAACAACCTTCCTAACCAAAACAGTTCACCTAGACCACCCAATATCAAAGCTATGCCTCCACAAGCCCAAAGGCACTCAGAAAAAACACCTAATACCACATGTACTGTCACTGTCGTTGGAACACCAAACACTAAGCCCCTAATCCCTAAGGTAAGCAAACACAATTCATGGGAATATCATCTTAGGGAACCCCATTTTAAGATATGCTGATGCCCTCTAACCAGGCTGAACAAAGAGAAGATAACTGTTAGTTGCCTATCTGAAGCCAGGATGTAACAAATCAAGCATGCACTCAAGTCAATACACCTCAGATAAAAGTATGATTCCATAATACTCCAAGAAGATGTAAATGACCCAAGGTGTAACTCAATGGATTATATGAAGAGAGACATTATGGAGCTTTCAAACTATGTGTCTCAGGCTGGTGTGAGCCTGGCAGCATATTACCATGACAGAGGATAATGCCACAATATGAGCAAAATATGTTTGATTTCACCAACTGTCTGTCTTTCTCATGCTATTCTAAGAAGATCTAATATTTGTCAGCTTGGGAGGACATATTCAACAGCCCATATTGCTTTGCCAATGATGTTCTGCACCTCTTTCCTCTAGGCTTTCAAATACTGGCTAAGGCTTTGCCCAGCCTTATAGTGTCTTTTTAGGCAATGCCAATTTGACAAGCCAACTTCCATAGTAAAATCAACTCAACAGAACCTCAAGGTGTTACTGTTCAGTTCCAGAAGCATAACTAAATAACTACATTTCCTCCTAGCCCTCCTTACATTCAAGACTATAGATATCTGCAGTTACTCAGATGTGGTTTAAAGCAGTAAGCAGTACCCCAACAGTGCAAGGTTTCAGAGCCTTCTACACTTTTAGATCAGTAGCTGCACAGACATGGGCTGTAGGTGGAGGTGTGTCAATATACTTAATAACAAGTATACCTCTTGTGTAGTCAACCAGGAAGACATGCTGGAGTTGCTTCACATGCAGATCACAAGAAGCAAAATCCTGTACCATATCCTAGCCAGCTATAGGTTACTCTCCATGTCCCAAGAAACTCAAAATGTATACTAGGACCTACAGGAGATGCTTAATGTCCAAATTAATGCCTTACTCCTGGGAGGTTTTAATTACCCCTCTATAGACTGGGATTCATACATGGTCTCAAATCTATAGGCACAGAGATTCCTGGAATAGTACAAACACCCTTGACTGAATAGTGAGTATTTCCACTAGAAACTCCAACACACTGCACCTCTTGCTCACAAATATTGGATAATGCTTCCCCCCTCATTGTCTTGTCCTCCCTGGTAAGGTCCCACAATAAAGCTGTCTCATTTGAAAGCAAAATCACCTCTGTAATCCCATTAAAATCAATAACAGGAACTATTCCAAGGCAATGACCTGTTGTTAAGTGATGGTTTGTGAAAATGTAATGTCACGCCAACCCCCCAAAACACACTAGCCTTTGCTAAATTGCTCTCAGAAACTCTGTACAACCATGCCAATGGCTTTATAGAGGCTTCTGTAAATAAGTAACTAAGGCTGATTAAGTCAACCAAAGCCAACTTTGAGGTTAAGATATCTTCCCTGGTGAAAAATAACCCTAAGGCTTCCTACAGTTACTGTATGTCAGACGCATGAAGACATCAAGGGAAACACACAACAATATGCTGAACTCCTGGTTAATGGTGCCGCATGCACTGAGCTGGTCGATATAGTGACCATGTTAGCAGATAAAATCAGTTCCAAATTTACCCCACACCCCCGATCATGTCTACAATAATACCCTCAAACATAACCCCTCAAACTATAACTAGGGAACATGTACTAGCTGCACCATGAACACATCCTCAATGGGTCTGATAATATCCCAGGATTCCTCCTTAATAGCATAAACTATGATTTATCAGGGCCCCTAGAGTCATTATTTAACTACAGTCTTAAAGCATGCTTTGGGTCAAGTGAATGGAGGGCTACAATGGTCAACCCCCTTCATAAGATAGGACTCTCAACAGATGCTGTAAACTACAGACCCATTAGTCTGACTAGTCTTATTTACAAAGCCATGGAAAGAATTATCATGGAAATTATGAACAAGGACATAGGAGATGAACATTCACTGGATCCATCCCAGTTCGACTTTGTCAAAGGAAGGTCATGCTTATAAATGTGGTGGACTTCTTTGGAAAGATTAGTAAGGCAATAGATTAAGGGCAAACTTTGTATACTGCCTACTTAGAGCTGGGTAAGGCATTTGATGCAATAGCTCACTCAGGCATTTAAACAAACATACAGAACTAGATATATGCCTCTTTATAACACACTGGCTAGCTAGCTGGCTCAGTGATAGGACCCAGGAGGTTTGAATCAGTGAGACCACCTCCACAAAGAGGCCGGTCACCATTGGAGTCCCCCAGGGCTCTGTGCTAGACCCACTCCTTTTTGGCATCTACTTCTCGAATATCAAAGCCAACATTAAAGACCCTTGGCTAACCAAGTTTGCAGATGATTGCAAACTGGGAGCAATTATTGAATCCCCCCAACATAAAAACACCCTTCAGGAAGGTCTAATATAACAAACATTTGGTGCCAAAACCACAGCTTAAAATGCAGTACCATGAACTACGTTATAGTACCTTTTGGCCACTCTGGGTAAATACTCCATCACTAAAACACACTTAAAAGTTGATTCACTAGTCAGAGATCTTGAAACCCATTTAGATAGTAACCTAGGCTTCAACCAGCATGTGTCCAAGGTAGTAAGAAAAACTTTCTATGTTGCGCAATTTATACTGAAGGGCATTGGATCTAGATGCAGAGAAATCATCATACCACTGTAACTGGCCCTCATCAGTCCCATCGTAGAGTATAATGCCCACTTTGCAATGTACCTGACCAGACTCATGCAGCAACTGGAATGTCCGCAAAGGTTCTTCACAAAAAGCATAGAGGGCATAAACACACTGTCTACACTGGCTGCCTCAAAACCCTATCTCTTTACTCGGTATCATACAGACTTATGGGAGGTGATTTTTGCCTGGCATAGAAGGCATCCCTGTACCTTGTATTTTGTACATCAGCAAACCAAACAGTATTAGAACTATTAGATTAAAAGACCTACATTTTGATTGCAACATAAATAGGACATGTTGGAGACACAGATGTGTTTCTCACAGAATTCCCATCTTTGGAACTGGCTTTCCATCCATGTGAAGCAGAGTTCCTCCATATCCCTATTTAACTTCAATTTGTACCAGTAATAGATAATCAAAAAATCATGCCTGGTCTGGGTCTTAGTGAGTAAATCACCCATATAAATTAGGTATTAATCACATTTGTGGGCCACGTTTGGCTTGTACAGCTAAGTTGTTAACTGCCCTAGTGGTCATTAGCCTAGTAAACACCTATAAACCTATGAACCTATATCTATATCTATATCTATATCTATATCTATATCTATATCTATCCATAGATGTATATATATATATATATATATATATATATATATATAGAGAGAGAGAGAGAGAGAGAGATCCATAGCTATGCAGATAGATAGATATATTTATTTTTATCTATCTACCTATTTATTTATCAGTATAGCTGTAGAAGTGGAAGTAAGATATGGCACATGTTAGCAGTTCAGATGAAATATAATGACCGGACATTCAATTCTGAATGAAGAGTGTAAACTTCCTGAACTCCATTTAAAAGAAAACTCCACAGCAAAGAATACTTCATTTTCAGAGCTTTATTGAAGTTATTTGTGATGAGGGCATATGGAAATTGCAAGAGTTCTTCAGTCTGTCTATTTATATATATATATGTCTATAGCTACACATATATATATATATATATATATGTGTGTGTGTGTGTGTGTGTGTGTGTGTGTGTGTGTTGATTCTATGATTACATGGTACATTCATATTTTACTGGTTTGTATATCATGTTTATTTTTGAATTGACTTCTTGGTGCCTCTGGTCTTGACAATTAATAGTATACTAACTCAGAACACTTTCACCTGGGTTTTGCCTACAAATATTCACTATTATTCTTTCCACCATCAAGATGAATAAATGCAAATATGCAAATGTATATCAATCAGTCAAGCTCCAAACTCATTAACTCAGTACATTTTAAACCTTATCATGACACTAAACATTAGTGCTGGAATAATAAGGCATCACTGTGGATGAAATGGCACTCCCAGAATTTTCTATAAACCCCTTTATAACAAACTTGAGTATTATCAGTGCTAGTCTTTTATTACAAATGGGCTCATATCTGTTCTGGCAGGACACAGATTCACAATAATGGGTGCAGGAAGACAACAGTACAAGTGAGATGAAAAAACTTGGGTGTCAGCTATTCATCCTTGCCATAGTGTGGCACTGGCAGATAAAGTAAAACAGTCTCATACCTTCTTTGTAAGGATCATTGTAACATACTCTTCAGTGAAGCACATCCTTTGATTGTAATAATACATACCAGTTGAGCAGGCTCACTGTGCTGAGTTTTGAATATATAATTATTTTATAGAGTAACTCAAGAAAAATAAATGGCTCAGACGTTGTGCTTGGCAGTATGGTTCTTTCCTAATATTTTGTAAGCAAGATTAGTTCAACGGTTTTGTCAACAGTCTGAGGTATGCCAATGAGAAAAGCCAGATATGCAGTTTTAAAGGAATTCTCTCCTGTAATTCTAAATAAATTTTAGTCAACATTTTTGAAGCATAATTTTCTGTCAGCTATATGTGAGTACTCTGCTAGTTTTTCACTTCAGACATTGGGTATACTGATAGATGAAGCGTTGAAACTTAGGCATATGAGGACGCTGCCCTAGAATGTTCAGGGTTTGGCAACTGTGAATGTCTTGCTTCATTTTCTACTGCAATATATGTTTTAGACTATATAGATCTGTGGCCCCTACTAATTATAGAGCTTTTTAGTATCAACAAGGCAGTGTAATGATATATTTATTTTGTTGCTTATATGTTTATGGCTTTTGAGATATTTACCCATTATAGACTCTGTTCAGTTTCAAACGGGATTTATGCTATGTTGGTGAGATATTCACCTGATTATTGAAAGAGAACATGATGACTCTGCATTCTATATTACTTCAGGTGTCTGGTTTAGTTTCATTGCTACAGAGCTCCTGTATGACACATTTTCTCTCCAATCTTGTATCAGATAAGAATAAAACAAATTACCTAATTTTCTTTAAAATATACAACTTTTCTGCTCTACTCCTTGGTTTATGCTCTGCAACAAATCTACATATTTAAACTGATAACTGAAGTAATATTTCACTACTTTCCACCTTTTCTTTGGAATATACTACTTGATTCTATCTAAAAATTGCTTATCGAGGGTATTTAAAAGTAGATCTGAAGATAACGGATGCAATGTCTCTGAAAGACAAGAGCCCTTGGACAGCACAGGTCTTAATGAATTGGCACAGGAATATCAGTCTGTAAATTCCTTCCCTGTTCTTACACTGCTTTGCTAGGTCTCAGCTCTGCATATCTCTTTTGTTTAACCTAAATCTCAGAGCAGTGAAAATGCCAGAGGTAAATGTTGTTGTTTTTGAATTTCCAAGGTCTTCTGGAGTTTTAAGGTTTCAAAAGTTGTGAGTAGTAATTTAGCAGCAATTCTTTCTACCAATTAAGTTCCATCCTTCTATCTATCTATCTATCTATCTATCTATCTATCTATCTATCTATCTATCTATTTATCCATCTTTCTATCTATCTCATAGGATCATAGGAGGTTACTAGGCTATCGACCCAGAGATCATTTCAAGCCTAGCCATTTTATCACATTGTAATTCCATAAATACTCTTGTCAATACTCAGGATTGTACACAGTATTGAGTGCCCGTGTCCAGGGGGGTTGTCGGCACAAAAGATCTATTTGCTATTTTAGCAAACTAATGGATATTACCCTCTCCCCTTCCTTCTTTACATCATGAAATATGCCTACAGCTGTCTTCCCTTTTTTGTATTTTGCAGGACTGATAAATACTTTCCAAGATTCTTTGTGTAGAGGATCCACAGACATACAAGCTTAGGTACTGGACAATTTATCAGATTTGTTTTTCTGTATTAAAGTGAAAGTCATTCCTTATCTTTGTCTAATTTAAAGATGGCAGTTCCTAACTTTGTATATAGTTTTGCTATTGCAGCTGTGCTGGTATACAAAGTTGTTTGCAGTAGTGTTGGTTATTTGGTAGTACAAAAAAATTGAAAATGGGTTAGCGTTGATGTGGCAGAAAAATCTCGAGACACTGATGGCAATTTACCCAGTTTATTCTAAGAGAGGGTAAAATCAAACAAACAAAATGAAAGAATCTCAGTAGGCCTGCAGCCAATCATCAACCTTGAGAGCTTTAATGAAGCTGACTCCAGTAGGGTCAGCTGTTTATCATGTGCAATTTTAAAGTAAGGGATGAACTCTGATTTACAGTAAGCAGAAAATAAGAAGTTGTAAGGATAAACAGAAGCTGAAAGACAGGACTGCATGGGACAACAGAAGGAGAAAGGACAGAAAACAGGACCACTGATCTGTGGTTCTCAACCCTGTCTAGGAATGCAGGGATAAGCTAATGGATTTATTTCAAACACCCATGGACTGATATGTCAGGAGCAACAGGGGTAGCCAACATGGCAACTAAATCTGCTTCAGGAATCGCTCTGCATAAATACAAGAGAATAGAAAGTGTGTTTTTATTCTCAGAGATGGAAGTTTATGACATTTTATCTTCCTCTTTGCCTTCTTCCTCATAATTGATTAATTCGTATCTTTGCAAATTTAGTCATGCTTTATTGGGAATTGCATTATGTATTAAATACTCCATTTATGAATTATATAGAACAATATTACCATTTTTTGGACGATATATTCATTGTATGGAAAGGTACACAACAAGAAATACCCCATTTTATGGAATATTTAAACAATAGTACCCATTTCCTTAGTTTTACATATGAATTTAATACCAAAGCAATAAACTATCTAGATGTAACCATTCAAAAGGACGATAATAACAAAAATTATACCTCCAGTATTTACAGAAAAGCTTGTTTTTCCAGCTCTAACTCTTACTTACACTATTCCAGTAACCACCCACCATTGCAAAAGAAAAATATTATTAAGGGACAAATGGTTAGGGTGGCAAGGATGACATCAGAATACGCAGAATTTATTAAAGAGATGGAGTACGTACATAAATTGTTTTTAGAAAGAGATTACCCAGAAAGATTTATTTTATCCTTGAAGAACGATCAAGGGAAGGGGTACCAAATACATACCTATATTAAATTCTGACAACAATACTACATGCAGTGAGTTTACAGACAAAGGTGTGGAGGAGGAGACTAACAAAAACAATGAATTTGTGAATAAAAAGGGAGAGCAAAGCACACCTTTTTTTGTTATGACTTACAATTCTAATACGCAAATGATAAGAAAAGCTATATGTAAGACATGGAACATCTTTAAAAGTATGCCAAACAAGTTGGACATATTTAATAGACATTTATGTTATAGTTATAGGAAGGGTCCTAATCTCAAAAATATTTTTGAGAAGAATACGTCTGAGAATGATGAGAGCACAAAGAAAAAAGGAACTCTGAAGTGTGGAAGATGCTCCCAATGTACTTTTATAGCCAACACTGATGAATTAACTATTCCTACTATTCCTATTAGTTTTAAAAGTAAACAACATTACACTTGTTATACTCGAGGAATAGTATATTTAGTTTATTGTACCTTTTGTTGGGCTTATTATGTGGGAAAATCAGAAAGAGTTTTGAAACAAAGAATATATGAACACATGTATGATGTAAACAGAAAAAAAGAAACAAATGCACTTTATAGACACACATTGTCTTGTGATCAGGCTAATTTTAAATTCTGGGTATTGGAAATGTTACCTAGGAACAACAGAGGTGGGGATTGGGAAAACCATTTAACATATAGAGAACTGATATGGCAATTGCGCCTGGATGCTAACACATCCCCAGGAATTAATGATTATGTGTCAATACTGCCAGCCCTAAGGTTAAGGGCTAATAAAGTTAAAAACACCAATAAAAACAAAAAGAAAAAATCTTAAATAAATAAAATTTTAATTATGGGTCTTAAACAATTCATTGATTTTACATGTTTATGGTATTTTTATATTCTATACACATGTATACATATATTTATCTGTTAAAAGAAGTCTTTTTTACATGAAAAAGTTTTTTTGCTTTTGCTTTTGGTGCTTTAAATTGTATTTTACTTTAACCAAGAGACTAAAAGCAAATTGAATAATTGAGTAATTGAATTCAGAAGTTGTATAAAATAGCAAGCAGGAATATACGTATTATTCTGATGAAGTTTCCTGTCTTGGAAATGAAAGCACTAAATCTTTCTGCTTGCATTCTGTTTGGAACAGTTTGAATACTGTCGTGCTGTGCTGTGCTGTCATTAAAAGTTTTTACCATTATACAGCGTTTGAGTTCATGTCTTGTGGACTGAAGAGTTTTTCTGTGGACTAAACCAAGTTTTCTTGGTATTGGCTTTTACATCTAGCTGTGGGACTGCCTTCATTGGATCCTGTGGTACGGAGATTTGTGGTGATTATTGGTGAATTTTTTCTCCGTCATCCATTTTCTTAATTAATAGTTAATTCGTATCTTAATGGGTTGGACTATAACTTCAAGAGAGTGGTGGCAGAAATATATGCACAAACAATTCATGTGGATGCCCATTTTTTTCTCTCCAAAGCTTCCTCTCTTCATAGGTTCATAGGTTCATAGGTTCATACTAGGCTATCTGCCCGAGGGCATTTACAAGCCTAGCCCATCGTTTTGTGGCTTACGCCACCCCTTTAGTACGGGGAACTAAATCCATTATTTTGTTGTGCCTCTGTCGAGCAATGACACTGAGGTAATCCCTGGGGTATATCTGCGATCTCCCATCCATTGGTCAAGATTTCTCTTAAACAAGGCCAGCGAGGTGCTCTGCCTCACATGTACCGGGATTTTGTTCCACAGCATAGGGAGTCTTTGGGTGATGAATCTATCCCTCCAGCACGTCCTATTAATAGTCGTGTCAAGGTTTAAGTCTCCCGCCCTTGTGGCTCTGATGGATCTGGATTTTTTGAGGTGAAGCATATTCATCAAATCTGGGTTTGACATGGCCTTGTATGTTAGGCAAAGGTCACCTCTGAGCAAGCGGTAAGTAGAGCTGGAGTTCTTTCAGTCGGGCAGCATAGGACAGATTTTTGAGACCCTTTATCCTTTTGGTGAGGAACTTTTGTGGCCTCTCCAGCTGCTGCAAGTGTCGGGTCAGATACATTCCGAATGGGGCATTGTACTCAATCATTGGTCTGATGAGTGATGAGTAAAGGGAGACTATGACCTCCCTTGATCTAGATGAGAAACCCTTCATGATAAGGTGGGCAATGTAGAAGGTCTTCCTAACTACTTTAGCTACATGGGTGTCGAATGACAGACTACTATCAACCTGGGTCCCCAGGTCCCTGATAACTTCTTCTGCTCAGTGGATTGCCACCTATTTGGTAGCTAGGGGTAACCTTATTTTTCCAAGGGTATGACTATGCATTTTTGGCATTTAACTTTAGGCCGTGGCTCTGGCACCAGTTATCCGCTTCTGTGAGACCCTTCTGAAGGATATCTGTGTCAGATGTGTTTCTACTATGGCCCAGTTTGCAGTCATCTGCAAACTTGGTCAGCCATAACCCTCCTGTGTTTGCTTGTACTTCGAGAAGTAGATGCCAAACAAGAGTGGGCCCAGGACTGAGCCCTGTGGGACACCACTTGTGACAGGCTTTGAGTCTGACATGGCACCAGCAACTCTGACCCTGTGGGTTCTGTCACTCAGCCAGTTTGCAACCCATCTTGTGATGTATGGGTTGACATTTAAGCTGATGAGTTTTTCAACGATACCCGAGTGGGTATTGTATCAAGGCCTTAGCCAGATCGAGGTAGGCTGTATGGACTGCCTTTCCTCATCAATGGCTTTGGTGACTGTTTCAAAAGTCAACCAAATTTAAAAGGCATGATCTGCCTTTGACAAAGCCAAACTGGGTTGGATCCAAAGTCTGCAAATTCCCTATGTCTTTATTTATGAGGTCCATTATGATCCTCTCCATGGCTTTGCAGATAAGGCTTGTCAAACTAATGGGCCGGTAATTTCCAGGGTCGGTGGAGGCACCGCCTTTGTGAAGTGGCACCACAGTTGCAGTGCGCCACTCCCTGGGTACGTCTTCATTTTGTAAGTTAGTCAAGTCCCATTAGTTAAACAAAGACATGTATGGGGTATCTCCTCTGTGTCTAGTCCAGTACATACCACAGCTCTTTAAGATTACACTTAACAACTTGTTGATAGCAGGGCATATCTTGATGGTTACTAAAGATGCTGTGGGTACTCTTAATATGAAAAATGTTAGATAGTTCTAACCACAGAGTGGAGTGCCACACTGTGACTTGTTTGGTTAATTTGGTTACTTACAAAATGGGTCTATTACCTGTCTTTGAATAAAGCCAGTGTTCTTAGTTGTTGTTTTCTTTAATAAAAGAATTTGCGATTTTATTATATTTCTCTCCTCATATGTGGATGAGGAGATTGTACTTTAATGAAAACTGAAGAGACATATAGGGGAATAAGCAATAAATAGATCTGAACTGATGTCTGCAGTTTGCTATTTAAAGCAATTTGCCACCTTTATGTAAGATAACTTGGGATTGTTTCCAAAGTTTACAGACTATATCTTCTCATCCACTAGCCTATTTTCATGTTAAGACTGCCCTGATCATCATATATACATCAGACAGATGTCCTGCCACAAGCCAGTTGTTAAACTGTTACTCTCATTCCCAAAGAACTGCCCCAATAAACCAACAAGTTTCCACTCAAAAATGTAAAAATCTTCATGGTGATGATTTCTAATCTGTGAAATTTGATCCTAATGGATAACAGAAATCTTATCTATGATTTAACATTAGTTTGAAGTTGTTATCTCTCAACAAAATGATCCAGTACTTGTAAAAATCTCATTACTAAAACTTGTTATTCTCTTATATGACCTGTAATTTACTAATGAAATAAAAACAGTCCTGTCCGTGTACCAAACCCATTCCTAAGTCTGATCCTAATGCAGTCAGATCAATAAATATAAAAAAAATCTCACAGTTTTACTCCAGTAATCTCCTGGTTATAGGGCTCACATGGGTTGGATAAAAAATGGTTATTTGTCATTTGCTGTCTGTATACTAAAATAAGCAAGTGTATGCATATGGTATAAAATAATGCTGAATTTTCTATTGATGTGTATAAGTGTTGCATGATATATTTGTCTAGTCAGACTTTCCTGGTAAACAAATATCTATAAATAAGTAAATAAATCTTAGGTGAGACAGCTTAAAATATTCATCTAGCAGTAGGTGGGTATCCTGAAAAATGAGTAAATCAGGGGCTTCCTGGATTATCCTGGCACCCAACCTTTTTATAGGCAAACAAATTCCATTTTTATAGCCATTAAAAGCTCATCCGTTAATATCTTCCTGCAAGAACTCAGTGATACTTACTCAAGTCCACGACTGGTATTGCCATCTCCAACACTTATTATAAATGATAACTCTCTTTAGCAGATAGTTCATCATCCTATTAGGGGGTCTAATACCCTTGCAAATACAGTCACTTCGTACATATGTCCATATGTATCATCCTGTCTTCTTAAATCAGACAATAAAATAGTGACTTCTTTCTTTAAAACTGTTGCTATGCAACCTTTCTTTGAATATATATGCATTTAAGAACTTCTCAAATGCAAACCTTCTTCAGTTACTTGATAATGTAAATAAATTGCACTGGAACCCTCCTCTGAAGGATAAAGAAAAAAACTAAACCAACAACAAATCAGCTAAACAAAAAAAAAAAATGAGTACACTGGTCAACGCATTATTTTAAACTTTAAAACTTTAAAAGATGATCACCTCCTTGTCAGTAGAATGTATCAGTAGAAATTAACATCTTAGATGGAGTAATTACACAGGATTCATAATATGACTGTTACAGGTATGACCATGCTCAGATGTTAGTAGCATAAATCATACCAAGTATAATAGATATAGATCAGACAGGCTTTATTATAAATAGAAATACTTTTGATAATATAAGGAGAACTTTAACTCTGATTGATTATGCAAACAGAAAAAAGAAAGATTTGACACTCATCATCCTTGATATAAGTTCAGCATTTGACTCAGTAAGTTGGGACTATTTGTTTATCTTATTGAAGTGTACAAATTTCTCTGATACATCTGTGAATTTAATTGAACATCTATATAAAGGAACATTGGCTTACATTAAAATAGGAACATATGTCTCACAAAAAATACCCATATTAAAAGGTACAAAACAAGGGTGTCCACTTTCACCATTATTATTTACTTTAATAATGGAGCCTTGGGCTAATTTGATTAGAAACAGCAATGATATAGACGGATTCGATATAGATGAAAATACAATATCTAAAATCCAACTTTTTGCAGATGATGTTCTAATTACATCAGCAGGAACAAATTCTTCTATGCGGTCATTATTTGACAAGATGACAGATTTCAAGAATATTTCTGGTTTGATATTTAATGAAGAAAAATCTAATATTTTACCAATTTACTCAGGATAAAATGTTCTCACTAATGATTTTCTCAAATACATACCCAATTCAGGTCAAATAACTTATTTAGGCATAATATTAACTAAAGATATTAAATCTATTATACATAATAATTATAGTAATTGTCTTCATAATATACAAAATCATTTCAATAGATGGAACAATATGTTTTTTACCATGGAAGAAAGACTCACAATTATTAAAATGATAATATTCCCGAAGATATTATACATAATACAATCAATAATACTCCCACCTACAAAAATAATAATTAAGAAACTGAATTCACAAATGTTAAAGTTCTTATGGGCACCTAACAGACCTAGGATTGCATTAAAGAAACATACTAATAGTTGGTCTCAAGGGGGCATATCATTTCCAGACTTTAATTTATATGCTATCTTTTCTATTATAAAAGTTATAACATTGCTAATAGATCAGTCATATGTTGCAAGATGGAAAGATTACTGGGAACTAATTAGCATGCACTTCACAAAAATATCGTTAACACACAAAAATACTATTTGAAATAACCCCATGTTATGGTTACTAAAAGAGTTTTGTACCTCATCTATTACACCAAAATATATAGCTAGTTACCCATTAAATATTATTATTAGATATCGTAATTTTATATATATACATCCTAAGTATAAGTAATGGAATTTTATCTTATTTCCTATAATGTATACACAAGGTATTCTTTTATCATCCACCTCTGAAAGAACTCTTCTAGTCACAGAGAATAATTTAAAGTATTGGTATCAGATGCTGTCTGACAATAAAGTAAAAAATTTAGACTTCTTAAAGCAATAATTTGATTTGAGAGAAACATGTTGGTTAGAGATTCAGACTTTTAGACAACATCTTATTAATAAACTTGATTTAATGTCTTTAACAGTTAAAGAATCTGTCCCAATTCTGATTGACTACTTGATATTAAATTTACAACATAAGGTTTCTGATAAAGGTAAGCTCTCACACATACATAAAATTATTAGAGATGAAACCTATTATAGTTCAGATAATTACTGGAATTATTTCATTTCCATTAATGGAGAATCTCCAAAACAACAAGATAAACAATATATATTGGAATCTGCTTATAAAACTACTTCTTCTATTAATTGGAGACTTTTACCTGGAATTTTTACATACATCTTTCTATACACCCTTAATGATGAATAAAATAAACAATAAAGACAACATATGTAAGAGATGTACTATAGAAATAAATGCTGATTGGGCACATATGTTTTACGATTGTATAAAACTGAAGGAATATTGGATGTTAATCAATGATTTTTTGCAGGCTCTTTTCACAGATAATTTCATAGTCTCTAAATCACTTGTATTATTTAACACCCCTGTTCCTAAATGTGTTAAAAAAGTTAAACTTCCTTTATTATGGTCAATTCTAGCTGTAGCTAGAAAAATAATAACCAGAAACTGGATTTCAGATACTCCTCCTTCATTTAATGAATTTAAAAATGTTATGAATGAAGTGTGTCATATGGAACTAATGACAATAAAGTCAAGAACCATTAGGAAAACATCTTACTATAATATATGGGATACCTTACAAAACTTGTTAAAACAGTTTTGGTTTCATTAGTAAGATGTTACAGTTTAATTAATTGATTTGATTTACAGTGGATGTCTTTGTAAATACTTTAGTTGTTTTATCAAATGTTATAATTGTTTATATGTTAACTGCTTGTATAAGATTGTTATAATATTTATTTCGTATGTTAAAACTAATAAACTTGTTTTAAAAAAAAAAGATGTTAGTAGCATAGAACAACAAATGCAGCATTTGAAAGCTACTAAAATTAAAAAAATGGAAAATGACAAGTTAGACTATCTTAGTGATATGTCCTGTCCCAAACATGGGGTAAAAAGAAATTTGGATTGAGCTATGGACAATCCTCTTTTACCACCAACAATTATAACAGTAATCAACAGCACAATCACTTGAATATATCCAATTGTAATAACATCAATGGGCAGAATAAACCACTTACACTGATGAATGACCCTTTCAAGTATCCATCACTGAGGTGTTTTGACAGCCTCAGGAAGAGGAATCAAAGGAGCCAGTGGGGCTCTCAATACTCTCCCACACCACCTCAAATGGACAAGTGGAAATCGAACAACAGGTACCCACCTCAACAATACCAACAACCACAATGACAACAGAGAGGACAGTGGAGATAAAAGACTCCGGGTGTGTTTTTATGGTTCTAGGTTACAACATCGACAGTACATAACACCGACAACGATATCACCGACACCACATCATCGACAGTTCACAAACACGACACCTCATACACTCAACACATCATCACAACAACCAATAAACAAAACAAATCCCCTGTCCAAAAAACACACACACAACACAAGCACACCAAAATCCTAACAAACAAACACTAAACCTTACATACACAACTATCTACAACCCTAACCGAAACCCTAACCCTAAGGTCCGTCACTATCGCACACTAACCTAACCCGCCTAACCTAACTCACTTAACCCGCCCCTAACCCAAACAATATTACTACTGCACCCATACCTAACCCGCGCCCTAACCCTAACTCACTTAACCCGCCCCTAACCCAGAAAATATCACTACTGCACCCTTACCTAACCCCCCCCCTAACCCTAACTCACTTAACCTGCCCCCAACCCCAAAAAAATCACTACTGCACCCTTACCTAACCTGCACCCTAACCCTAACTCACTTAACCCACCCCTATCCCTACAGACCGTCAACATCGCACACTTACCTTACTCGCACCCTAACGTCCGTCACTATCGCATACTTACATATCCTTTCCCCATGTTGGTGTTCTCCGCGTCGGTGTTTTCATCCGTTGGTTTTCTGACTTGTCGATCCTCTGGCGTCGGTGATTTCTTTGTCGGTCTTGTCATCTGTCGATGTTGTAACCTAGAACCGTTTTTATATATAATGCATTGCAAGACAGTACCAATGTTATTAATGACTCTGATATTAACATTATAACAAATATCGAAGGGGATTTTAAAGTTTATCATTTTTCCACTACCCATATTGATGTAAATATGGTAGAGATGTTTTCCAAAGGTTTAACATGCATTCCTTCAAGAAAAACTAACATTGGCATGGTCCTAATGAGCCTAAAATATACCTAAATAAAGTAAACTTAAAAAATATGTTTGAAGAGGTTTTGACATTTATTATTTATCTATTTGCATTTGTTTACCGGGATGGTCCAGCTTGGCCAGAAGTGCCCATTTTCAGTGGAGTCCCAGGGACGAAAAGCTCCACATATAAAGACATTTCACATACAATACAGAATTTGTATTTATAATGACATTTAGTACATATTTTATATAATGGTTAAGAAATTACTTACAGTTTCAGAGCAGTCCTTGGCCAGTTGTGATTGTTTCTTAAACACAAACTTGTCTTTGCTTTGGCTCATTAGCAGCAGTACAAAGAACTGCCTGCTCACACCCTTGTTCTCTCCTCCCCCTTCCTGTTTATTACCTTAAGACAATCCCAAAGTTAATAAATATTACCTGTGGCAGGCACCATTTTTAAAACTATAACCACCCTTGTCACTATCTTATGTTCATTTATCAGTTAACTCTGTTACCTGATTGTTTCCAGCCCCCTCATAAGAGCAACTAACAGGGTTTCTACCCGCTTCGCTCCCCACCCTGCCCCCTATTCCCTCCCACCCCCAGTGGTCCCACCTTTATTACACTCACAAACCCCTCCCATCTTTCCAGTAGCCAACCACACCACTAACCCAACACTACCTTCTCCATCTTCCCACTACTATCACATCTCCTCAACTAACATGTACAAGCATACCTTACCTATGCTCACTGCATGCACTCTCCTTGCATATCTTACATCCTACCAAAGCTCCATCATTCCCCCACTCAACCACTACCACTGTACTACTACTCACACCACCACTCATGTCTCACCCTCACTCAGCTCCCCTTCCACCAACTCAAGAAACATCCCTATGCACCCCCCACATATTCTACCAACTATATTACTCAAACATAAAGCATCCCTACAACTTAAGACAGTCACCCTCCCACCATACCTATTACCCAAAGAGCACAATCATAAAGTTTCCCTTATAAACAAACACATTCAAAAACTGAGAAAACTAATAACCTCATGCATATCTAAACTAGCCCTAGGTGGAGATATCCACCCCAACCCTGGCCCTACCATCTCCAACCCCAATCCTCATAATCAGACTAGAAACTACAACTTCTCCCATATTACAGCCAATAGAAAGCCAAGTGACTTCCTTCTACTAAGCCTAAATATTAGAAGTATATCCAACAAAGTCCATGAACTCCATGCCACCATAGACTTGTACTCCCCAGATATAGTCATCCTGACAGAAACCTGGCTAAAACCTCACATTACCAGTGAGCACATACTCCCTACAGGTTATGGCATACTAAGAGTAGACCGGCTAAACAAGAAAGGAGGCGGTGTAGCTATAATATTTAAACAGCATCTAAATGTCCAGATCTTAAAATCATCAGCTCCACAAATAGGCAATGAAGAAATAATATATACCAACCTCAAAATAAACCAAAATAAAACCATCATCATAATTGGATGCTACTTCCCTCCACTAGAAAACCACCTCAGCTGGTCTACCCACCATCTCCCCCAAGAAACTATCATTTTAGGTGATTTCAATACTGACTGGCAATCCTGTTCTGGCAACCATCCAACCCATCATGTAAACCTTCATGGTTTCACCCAACTAGTCCAGTCGCCAAGCATGATAAATAAAAACTCCAGCAAGCACACTACCCTGGATTGGATACTAGTCAGTAAGAACCCCCAGTCATATATAACAGGCTGCTTATCAGATAGCCTCAGTGATCACTTCCCAACATTCCTACTCAAAAAATACCTATACCAAGCTAAACCTGTCATCTACCGTCAAATACGTAAAAAACTAAACTTTAACCCACATTCATCTCATCCCTCAAAAAATGTAACTGGCATCCTCTAAAGTACCTCAGTCTTGATGACACAGTTGAATGTTTTAATACTACCTTCCTGAGCATCCTTAATTACCATGCCCCCATAAGACTTTCCAGAAGCAAAGCACAACCCTCCCCATGGCTACAGAAAACCACTAAGTCAGAAATGAAAAACAGGGATAAAGCCTGGGAGCACTGGGGCAAAACCAAAACCCCCTCAACTAGACAGAAATTCCTAGAACTACACAATAGAGTCAAAAAGCTAATAAAACAGGACAAATTCCAATACTACCAGTCTTCCCTAGACTCCTCCCAACACAGCCCCAAACAATTCTGGTCCTCCATAAACTACATCCTCCACCCAGGTAAAGTCAGTATCCCACCTCCTAACATCCCTCACTCCTCAGATAATATTGCTACCTCATTCAACACACACTTCACACAAACCATACTATCACTAGCTAAACAACACAACCCCCTTCCCCTCCAACCCACACCTTTAACTAGTAATCTCCCCACTGCCTTCTCTTTTTCTCCTGTACCTACCTCCAACATAAAAAAACCTCTTAACTAAACTTAAGCCCACCAGATTAGCAGCAGACAACCTCCCAAGTGAATACCTACAAATCGCAGCTGATGCTCTGGCCTACCCAGTATCCATCTTGATTAACCAATCTCTGTCAGAAAGTTACGTTCCCACACTGTGGAAAGTATCACATATAATTCTCCTCCACAAAGGCGGATCCTCCACAGAACTAACCAATTACCGCCCCATAGCTATTCTCTCTCCACTCCAAAATACTAGAGAGATGCATACACTCTCAGGTCTCAGACTACCTCCTTACTAACAACCTCCTTTCCAATACTCAGCATGGTTTCCGACCAAACCATAGAACCACCACTGCCTTACTCTCCTTTACTAACACTATCCTTCAGCATAAAAACAGTGGCTATCTCTCCTCTGCTACTTTCCTAGACCTATCTAAAGCATTTGACATGGTCCCACACAAACAACTTATCTCTGTCCTCAATAACCTATCCTTCTCACAATCAGTCACCAACTGGTTTCAGAGTTACCTGTCTGACCGCCAACAATCCGTTGTATGGCAGAATGACATATCTCCCCAACTACCTGTCTCTATAGGGGTTCCCCAAGGATCCATTCTTGGACCCCTACTCTTCTCTGTTTTCACCAATAATCAGGCCTCTGCCACCAAACATGGCACACTCATACAATACACAGATGACTCAACCATCATCTGCTCAGCCCAGCCCATACCCAAACTGCAAAAAGTCACACAGGAAGCCTTTTCCACTGTTGAAACTTGGTTATCCAATGCCCAATTAATACTCAACCCAAACAAAACTAAACTACTCATCTTCCAACCACCAAACATACTCAAAACAACTCGCACTTTAACATCACAGCAAAAGACAACACCACTATATACCCAACTGAACACACCAAATTGCTAGGAGTGGAAATAGACAATAAACTAAAATTTGACATTCACATATCCATGACCATAAAAAAGGTCCACAAAAAACTAGGAGCGCTATACAGAAATAAGCAACTTCTCACCAAAGCAGCAAAGATTTCAATAGCAAATTCCCACCTTATCTCCACCCTACTTTATGCCTCTCCAATATATACCGACCTAAGGCAATGCAATCTAAACAAGCTAGAGACCTGCTACAACAAAATCACTAAATTCGCCACAGGGGCATCCTACCATAGTCACCACTGTCTCTCACTTGCTGAACTGGGCTGGCTTGAACTCCCTCACCTCCTTCAATGGTATCAACTCTCACTCATCCACAAACTAGTAAATCATCCACTAAATGTCCCATCCCTCCAGAATCTACTCCAACCCTATCGCACCACCAGACCACTAAGATCCAGCAACAAAAATCACTTGCAGATCACTAACACCATAGCCAAATTATGGAACTCCCTCCCACCCACAATTACCTCCATACCATCATGCACCCACTTCAAAACTTTACTAAAAGTGCACTTAAAAATATGCTGGCTATGCCCTTGCAACTCCCACTCTAATATCACCCACCCCATCCAACCACTACCTTTCTTTCCACTCCACTAACTACCTTGATTATAGCAAGCTCAGATGCTCATAAGCCAGTACTTATTATACAGCAGGAACTTCTTCTTGTAACATTTGTTAATGTCTGTTATGTACTTCACAGATAAAGATTCTAGTTGTCTACTGATTTACTATGTTCTTCATCTGTAAATATGTTGTAAGTAATTGCTATGTAAATTGTTAATCGCTATGTAATCCAATGTAACTACTGTCTGTTTATTTTAACTGTGGAGCTTTTTTCCCTGGGCCTCCACTGAAAATGGACCTACGTCCAGTCGGACACTCCCGGTCAACAAATATAAATAAATAAATAAAATAAATATTATTGGCAGATTATACAATTGGTGAAAAAAAAAGTACATAAGTAATCATTCTCAAATCAAAGATATTATACAAGCAATATAGAGTATATACATGAGAACATTCCATATGAGTAGTTTTCAGCTAGTTAAATTTATATATATAGGATACTTCATGCATTGGGTGCAAAGCAGATAAATGAATTAGTTAGAGACTAGGTACTTAAACTTTTCACATGTTTAGGAAGTGTAACAGCTGAGTGATAGGCTATATGAGTCCTGCTGCAGGAATCAGCAAAGCTGGTGGACATTGCTGCAGATATAAGTGGTGGTATGATATTAAGGTAAGCTGCAAGAGTACCTGAATGTCTCGCCTGGTTCACTGGTATGTTTATAAGGGTTCGGGAGAGAAGGAAGTAGACAGGAGGGTTCAACGGTTGGATAATGAGGGTTAGTAGAAGAGGGACATGGACAGGATGGAGAGACGGAGTAAGTAAAAAGTAAAATAGAAAGTAAAAATAAGTAAAAAGACAGGTGGATGTGAAAGGAAGATGCCAGAGTAGTAGAGTGGAGCTGAGACTCTATGAGTAGTTTAAAGATATCCAGTACATTCAACCACCCCCATCCAATGTTATAATTATGCAAGAAAATGTATGAAATTACAAAAATTCTGCCAACCCATAATCGGAATAAAACTAATAATCTGAATGAACAAGAACAAAATCGTTTAGATTGTATTAAGAAACAAAAAATTAGTATCATGAAAGAAGATAAGGACAGGGTCTGGTTATTATGGACACATGATTATAATAAAAAAATCTTAAACATATTAAAGGAAGGCACTTATGAGAGAGTATCAATGAAGCAACTATTTGGGGTTTATGATAAAGTTGGTACACAATTGAAAAATATGTTTATTGAAAATCAAATTATTATAAATAAATATAATTATCTAAGTATGACTTCCCTGACTGTCCCTACACTTTTTGGACTCCCTAAGATCCATAAAAACTTCATGAATCCACCTATGCATCCGATAGTTGAGGGTAGATGGTTCATTACAAATGCTTTGGATAACAAACTAAAGTTTTATTGGAGGAAGAAAAGCACATATGTAAGGACTCCTGGGACTTCCTAAAGAAAATTAATAATCTAAAGTACAATGCCAATGACATATTTATAACTATAGCTGTAAAAGGTTTATACACCATGATCCCTGAGAATATGCGTACACAATTATTCACTGATTACTTATGCAAAAGGTACACAGGCACTAATTATCCTTTATGAAGAATTTTTGGAAATTGTTCTAAAAAACAATTATTTCATAGTCGATGGCCAATTTTATTTGCAAAAGGTAGCTACCACAGGCACTAATTATCCTTTATGAGGAATTTTTGGAAATTGTTCTAAAAAGCAATTATTTCATAGTCGATGGCCAATTTTATTTGCAAAAAGTCGAGTGGCAATTGGCTTCCCGATGGGATCAATTTTGGCAACATATTAATGGTCTAATTGGAGCACAAATATTTATTCAATTAACAGTATAATGAGTCATTTATGTTATATGTCCATTATTTGGATGATATATTCACCATCTGGAAAGATGGAAGGGATAATATTAATGTATTTATAGATTATACCAAAAAAACAACAGATTTTTTGAAATTTACTCATGAGATATAAAAGAAAAGCATAACCTATTTGGAGATACTGATTGAGATGGATACAAAAAGAGTAGTTACACTTCTCAAATGTTCAGGAAACCCACCTACTCTAATGTCTTCTTACACTACACCACCTTCCCCCTCATCAAAAAAGAGCAGTTGTTAAAGGTCAATTTTTGAGAGCTGCTAGGATGACCACATTGGATTCCCACTTTAGAGAAGAATGTTCCAAACTTTAAGGATATGTTCATGAAACAAAGTTACCCAGTAGAACTTTTGAATGATTTGATACTGGAAGTCCAACATAAAAGGGAGATAGGTCATTTTACCTCTATCTTACATACTGAACACCATGACAATGACATTATGTCACTGCATACACAGTGTAGTAAGAATAATTGTTACCATATTTAATATCAATACTGGGACACTAAGATGGGTATTGAATAAAAATTGGAGTATAATGACTAATGAGATGCATTTAAAGGAAAGGGTTGCCCAAAAACCTGCTATAGTATATACAGAGGGTACTATTTTTTAAAAGTATTTTTGAAAACCAGCATAGGAAAAAAAACATTTTCAACCATATGATGCAGAAGTGTGGCCCTTGTAACTACTGGAAGTACATAAAAATTAAAGACCATTATATAATTAAAAGGCAAAACCTATAACATGCAGGGGAAGTATGATTGTGAAACAGATGGAGTAGTGTATTAAGCTCTGTGCCACTCATGCTCAAGGTTTTACACAGGTACAACTAAAATGAAGCTACATGAGCATATATATGAGCATGAATACAACATTAGGAAAAATAAAGTGACTAATGCACTGTATAAACATACTCAGACTTACACAGAGCATGACTTTAGATTTATGGTTATTGAAAAGGTTTATAAAAATATTAGGGGTGGACAATGATCATTGCACCTGGAGAAGAGAGAGTTGTAATGGCAACTATTCTTGAATGTGTACAACTTGCCAGGACTAAATGAATACTCTTTCATCAGTAGTATTTGGAAATTAAAGGCCTTATTGAGATGAATCTCAAAATATTGTGAAAATAAAGGCCTTATTGTGATGTATTTAATAATAATAATACTTAATAATATTATTATTGCTATTATCATTAAGACCTAAGCTATAAAATATAAAATACATCTAATCAACCATTGTGTAATAACGCTTTCATATGCAAATTCTTAACAAATTTTGCCTTATAATGAGTTAATAAATAATGTTGTTGTTTGTCTTTCGGCTTTTCCCGGTTAGGAGTCGCCACAGTGGAACTCCGGTC
This sequence comes from Protopterus annectens, assembly GCF_019279795.1. Lineage (NCBI taxonomy): Eukaryota > Metazoa > Chordata > Ceratodontiformes > Protopteridae > Protopterus > Protopterus annectens. The sequence goes on along the minus strand of NC_056726.1, from coordinate 1,179,834,642 downwards.
CGCTAATGATTGGCAGTGGATTTTTAAGGTGCCGAGTTGCCAGCCCGATGCCCAACCTTCAAAGAAGGCACACTCATTTATGCACGCACCTACCTGCATGTCTTTATATATCACTCGACCATGGGGAGGACATGCAGACACCACACAGAAGGCGCTCCAGCCGAGAATCGAACGGGAGAACTTCTTGTTGTGAGATGACAGTTAGGAGGGTGGCCTAATGGTTAAGGTGTTTGCCTTACAAACACAAGGTGCAGGGTTTGAGTCTCACAAGGGATAATTGGCTAGGCTTAAAATGGCTCGCAAGGGCAGTTAGCTTAGTACTAATCTATGAATCTATGAACCTATGAACAATGCTAACTGCTGTACCACCATGGCCTAATGAGTTAATAAATAGTAATAAAAATAAACATTCTTATTGCAAATTATTCACCACTAGTACATACAGTATATATGCATTAAGTAAGCTATAACAATGAATATGTAAAAATATTAGCAATACTTTTGTGTTTTATATAAGCTTTTATATTTGTATATTTCAGTATACATATATTTTTAAAAAGAAACTCAATACTTAGATATTTCTTGCCTATATATGATGTTTAATTGGTCATAAGTATTGTTTTTACTGAATTTTAGAATGACATTACTTCTGGGAAATCACTTTAGTTACTAATTGTTTTAGTCATAAATCATGTGACAGCAAAAGTTTATTTAAGTGTGCATCTTAATTAGTTTATTTATCTGAGAAAGTCTTGTTAAAACATTAAGACAAAAGTGCACATCTTTTAAAGTTTAAAATAAAGCAGACTGCTACTCTCGAACAGTGGACTAACGTTTTTTGTTAAAGTCACTGCCTATGCCTGTGACTTCTATTCCCACTTAAATAGATGTACTGGTTAGGCAGTCCCTATCTGCACCAAAGATAATGACAAATTTAAAAAACATCCTCTGTAGTGGGATACCCATATAAACAAATTATATAACAGTGTGCAAGACATTATTACATGCTTGTAAGAACTGTCATTCAATTTCAAATGTAGAAGAAATCATAAGAACATAGGAAATCCAATGTAACTGAGTCACATCTATGCCTTTCTGATGCCCATACTCATGCTATACCCACCTTTTACAAAAGAGAAAGGAGGTCTGGCCTAGAGTAAGTGTACAAATACCCATCCAATCATCCATGCTTATTCTGAAGGATGATGGGATGTCATTTTATATAACTCACTGGGGAGGTTTGTTCCCGATGTGTGCTGAATATAGTTCTGCTTCTGGTAATAGTAGAGCTATTTAAAATGTGAAGATACAAGCAATCAAGGAGGACAGGGTTACTAATGGTACAAAAAGACATAGAGCAACCCTCAAAAGCCTGTAATAAATGGAATAAAGGGTTAGTGCTTCATGACTTTCCTTGTAGCTCAAGGACATTAGGCCAATGATCTTCCTGCTTGGGAAACTTTGGTCTCATTCAAGTTGCTTAATATGTCTAGAGAGGTACATAGTGAAGGAGCCATTGTGCTCATTAATTAGTCTAATTACGGCTGCATAAAGATGGATGAAAACTTCTTTTGATCTGGCTATGCCATTAAAAATTGATACACTGAAAATGTTATGACTACTTTTGCTATATGGTTGTCATAGGAGAAGGAATTATTAATGCAGGTTCCAGAATCCTTGAGTACATGGTCATTTTGGAGGGGGGTATTGGCTATACTGTACATTGAGGGAGATATTTGTCTACCTAATATGATAATATGGGTCTATGAACAAATGAAACGTGAAAACTTGTAACGCACAAACACAAACCAAAGTGATGCTGTAGTCCAACCACTAACAATTTAAAATGTTTTTTATTATATAGATAATCTATCAATTATTAAGACACACATATAATACATACACACACAGTTTTAGATAGTTTCATACTATACTGTGAGAATATGAAGTGTTAATTAACCATGATTTATTTATTTATTTACAGTTATTTATTTAATAATTATATCATTAGTAAATAGAAAAAAGGTCTATATGAGTTTTAAAGTTATAAAAACTTTTAACTATACAATACTGAGATCACTTCCTGTAGAATTTTGTATTTAAGTCACTAATTAAGTCACTTCCTATGTTTCTGAAGAAGTTCATGGAAAATAAAAAGTGGATGAAAGCGCTAAAAAAAGACTTTGAAGTGTGGCATTTGTTAGTGGTTGGACTACAGCATCATTTTGGTTTGTGTTTGTGCATTACAAGTTTTCACGTTTCACTTGTTCAGAGTTTGGAGTTCTAAAATCCAATCTGGTGTAGGAGCATGGCTGCTAACGAAGTCTCAGAAGACACGCTAATAAATCTAACCATACACTCAGTATTGGACAATGATTTAGGGGACACTGAAATAGGAAATCCGCATAAAGAATTAAAAGACATGATAAAGGAGATTATACTAGAGGTCTTACAGTGTGAGTTTTGACCAACGAAAGACTGTCGCTTTAAATTCTACAGAGGAAATCACTTCACGTACGGAGATTGTAGTCGGAAGTGAGGGAAGAAGTCAGAGCCGTAATGGTGGACAGACAACTGAACGGGCGAGTTCAGAGCACAGTGACAATGTGAATGGAATAAGCACAACAGTAAATAGAGAAAAAAGTGTTCCGGATTTGGGGAGTGTAGAAGGAAACAGCGGAAGAACTCAGAACCGAAATGGTGGATCTATATCATCACACTCCCCATCTGAAATTAATATTTTGGAGTATCTCAGCAGAGGCATGGACAATCCGTTTTCTAACATAGGGGAGGTGTCAGCGTCACACACAGTAAGTACCTTAGTAGACGATAAACCAATGTGTAAAAAAAGCATATATGAATTGGAAAAATCTACTTTAAAATCTGTGACGTTAAATTTGGAGATACAGTATTTGGCTGAATGTGTAACAAGAAAAATAGTACCTAGAGGCTTACAAACAGCCAAATTCCCTAATTGTGTGTCTCCTGGAGACACATTAAGCAAACAGTTGATTGATTTATATAACGAAACGGGAATTAAAATGATGAAAATATTAATAGAACATTACAGCAGTGAGATAAACGTTTTAAAGGAGAATATAAGTATCTTGGATGAACGTATACATGGGTTTGCTAGCTTTAATCAATGTAAAGATATATACAATGGTATAGAAATCAAGGCGGATAGACACAAGTCAACTATCATAGCCAGAAAACAGTCAAAATTAAAAAGAGACATTTTTTCATACAATAATGACCAGGCGTACATTGTACCTATCGATACTACAGTATCTCAGAACTTTGGACAAACTAATGACTCTGATAATATACCAGTGGCAACAGAAAGAAAAGAAAAAGATAATAATCAAGTAGCAGTCAATCAGAATGGAGAAAGGTTGGAAGAGGATTTTCCAGCCCTACCCTCGACTAGTGCTACTAATATGGTTCCTATTAATAGTAGCAATATGAACTATGCGGAAAAGGTGATTACACCTTCTAACACTAATACTACTCCTTTTCACAAGAAACAGGAGCAGAACAAAAGAACTATGAAGTGGCACAACACCACACAGTATCGGGGGAAGGGCAGAGGAATAAACAGACGGAGATGGTGATTACATCCTCCATGGACACATGTGACAACAGCGAAATATTTGAAGTTGGAATTTTGAATCTGTCAGATGTTGAAGTAAATTCATTTACAGAAAGTGTATTGAGAAAGGGCCTAAATTTTATTCCGACAAACAGTTTTAATTTAGGCAAATTACTGATAGATTTCAGACTGTTTTTGAGAAAACTAAATTTGAATTACATTATGGAGGATTTGGGAACACAAAGACAGAGTGGAAGGAACATTATTAGCAATCCTAGCACATATAATCCCCCATTGGTAAACACCTTACAGATTTTTCAAAAATTATGTGAGAATGAATTTAGAAACATCTGTAACACTGGTATTGTCAATAATTTAACAGAAGAGGAACAGTTAGCCTTAAAAAATCTTGTTAACAACAAAGACATCAGAATTATGAAGGTGGACAAAGGTGGGAAACTAGTTATAATGAATAATAGGAATTATGAGACATCAATAGAAGAACTATTACAAGACAAAAAACATATATCAAAGTAAATCTTGAAACAGTTTCTAAAAAGTTTAAAAGAATGGATTCAACCTTGTTCGACATGTTTTGCCAAGGAGAAATAGATAGGACGGAATATGAATTTTTGTATAAAGAACATCCTAAGCTAGCTTTATTTTTTGGTATTCCTAAAATACAGAATAGTGACATCAAATCACCATTTAGACCTATCATTTTGGCAAAACATTTTAAGACAGAAAACATGTCGATTTGGTTGGACAACATTTTAAACCCTATAGTACAAAAATCTGAATTTTACATCAGGGATTCATGGAATGTGTTAGAAAAACTAAGGGACACAAGGTTTACTGACGAAAATATGCTTTTTGCTACCCTAGATGTAAAAAATCTATACACTAGTATTGATCAAGAAACAGGTATTGAGTATATGAGAGAATATTTAGTAAAACATACAGATTTTCTGGCAACTAAAATAAATTTGTTATGTACTATAATGGAATTGATTTTAGATAACAATTTTTTCAAGTTCAATAACATTATATATAAACAGGAATCAGGGGTAGCAATGGGGTCAAGAGTGGCCCCCTCTTTTGCAAACATTGTAATGGCAAATTGGGAAACCACCAACTTGACCACCAATCCACTTTTCAGTAAGGTTATAAAGTATTGTAGATACATAGATGACATGCTGTTTCTATGGAATGGACAAGAAGAATTTTTGGAATTTGTCCAAGATCTAAATCAGAGTACGAATTTTTTATCTTTCAAAATAGGAGAATTTGGAAAGACCATCTCCTTTTTAGATCTGACTCACTATTGATGAAGTTTCAAAGACCTTTAAGAGTAACATTTACAGAAAACCATATTTTGCAAATAGTTCTTTACATAAAGATAGTTTACACCCCCATTCATATGAAAAGAGGGGTCATAAAAGGTCAAATTATAAGATTGAGTAGATTAACCTCAGAAGAACTCATCTTTCAAAAAGAATTGGTACTTTTAAGATCTATGTTCATGAAAAGAGGTTATTCTAAAAAATTTATAGAGAAAATAGATAGTGAAGTATTACCTTTAAGAAAAGGAGTGGCTAAACCAATACTGATTTCAGAAGAGATGGTTGTAGGTGCACCCAAAGTATGCTCCATAGATGCTTTAAAGGAAAAACAGGTGAATTCATTTTAACAGCCTTTCCACTACCTATAGTAAATGAAGTTTGGATTATAAAATCAATTATAGACAGTAATTGGAGTGTAATTCTGGGTAACAAAGAGTTAGCGTCCATTATAGGCATGAAACCCAAATTTACATATAAGAAAGTCACAGACTTAAAACTTTTATTTGAGATAGGAAAGAATACTAGTAACGTGAACAGAAATTTAGATAGACGTTGTACCAACAAGAAAGGAACATTTAGTTGTACAAACTGCAAACAATGCAGGTACATGAGTAATTCTTCCTTTGTTGTAGTGGAAAATCTGAAACATACTTTTTGGGCAAAAAACTATTACAATTGTAATAGTGAATTAGTGATATACCTCGCCACTTGTGTTACATGCAAGAGTTACTACAAAGGAAAAACTAAGAGAGTTTTTAAACGAAGAGTATATGAACATAGCCTTGCCATACAAAAGAGAGACAAAAATAATGCTCTGGCTAGGCATGCTATCATATGTAAAGATTTTAAGAAGTTTGAATTTTTTTTATTTTAGATACAGTTCAAAAGGGAATGTTTTTGGGGGATTTGAACAATTTCTTAGAATGTAAAGAATCATTTTGGCAACTGGTATTTGGCGCAGACCAAGCACCAGGGCTGAATGAAGTCATCAATTTAAAATGTTTTTTATTGTATAGATAATTTATCAATTATTAAGACATATACACAATACATACACACACGGTTTTAGATAGTTTTATACTATACTGTGAGAACATGAAGTGTTAATTAACCATGATTTATTTATTTATTTACAGTTATTTATTTAATAATCATATCATTAGTAAATAGAAAAAAGATCTATATGAGCTTTAAAGTTATAAAAAAATTTTAACTATTCAATATTGAGATCACTTCCTGTAGAATTTTGTATTTAAGTCATTAATTAAGTTACTTCCTATGTTTCTGAAGAAGTTCACGGAAAATAAAAAGTGGATGAAAGTGCTAAAAAAAGACTTTGGAGTGTGTCATTTGTTAATAATATGGGTCTATATTAGAAGACCAAAGATGCATTCTTTCGAATGGTCGAATGGTCGAACTTAAAAGGCTGAAAATGCAAAATATCAAAGCGGCTGTTAAGCAAATTCTTTCCCTGGGAAAGAAATTGCTTGGACACTTCGGTACTTTGCCTTTTTTGGCACTGTAGTGCGGTCACGGAGTTGATATATTTAAGTAGGGGGCTGTGGAGATAAAGCCCCCCACTTAATGTAATGTTTAACAGTTTTTTTTATTTTTTGTTGGAACAAAAGGGAAAAAAATCGCTGTTCTGACACTTTAACATTGTAAGCTTTTGCTTACATAGGGTTAATTAATCACATTCACTTTTTTAAGCATTCGTTTATCTAATATAGACCTGATAATATCACATTTTTTCACATTTAATTTTAATCTTTTTGTATGTATAACATTTGTTTACAAGGGATATCCTGTACTATAAAGAACGGGTTACATAGTGAGATTTAACAATAATGGACAGTTTACTGTCATAGTCTAATTCAATTAACCAAAGGACATGTCTCCCAGTTTGAAGATTGGAGAAGTAGATGCTGTAAGATAGAGATTCTGAGTACTGAGCCCTGGACATACCACTAGCTTCCTGCATACATAAGGCTGATGCCATTTAAATTAAATGAGTTCTATCTGTCTGTCTGTCTGGTCCATGGCTATCCAACTCACCTTTTAAGGTACTTTACTTATTAACAGTTCCAGTAATAGGTATACTATGAATTGTTTTGGCCAGATCCAAATAAATTGTTTGAACCAACATGGTCATTTTTTCTAGCTTGTGTGAACTTCCCACAAAAGTTTAATAAACTGATCAGGCAGGGCCTTCCTTTAAGAAAGCCACAGTCTATGAGCATATGAACTAAACTGATTTGGGTTTAGCCTGTTAAGCTGTTAACATTTTTCATATCATAGCTTAGGACATCAGATATGATGAGCGCTATGGCTTGGCAAATCAGACTATTCAGGCTAATTAGTATATATAGATATATATATATATATATATATATATATATATATATATATATATATATATATTCACTTCAGAAGCTCAAAATACTGAAATCTCGAATTGCAGTATCTCGAGCCTAAGAAGCTGAATCCACACAACATCGAAACCTAAAAAATGCAAAATTAAAAACCTCGAATACCCGAGGTTTTGAATTTTGCAGTGATACAACACACACACACACACACACACACACACACACACACCATTCTCTATGCAAACACACACAATCATTCTATTAAGCCCCCCCCTGCACCCCCCCACACCCCCCTACTTAAATATTCTCACTCTGAGGTCGCACTACATACAAATACACACAAAACACCACCACACAAGCTACATTCTCCTCGCACACACACATCACAGCAACAAAACACACTGACAAACACCACAGCCCCTACCCAAACCCCTTAACACACACTCACACACACATACACACACACACACACACACACACACACACACACACACACACACACACACACACACACACACACACACACACACTTACCTGAATACATAACCACAGTGGAAGTTTAGAAGCACGAAATTCAAACCTCTGGTATTCGAGGTTTTGAATTTCGCGCTTCTAAACTTTCACTGTTGTGTGGATTCAGCTTCTTAGGCTCAAGATACTGAAATTCGAGATTTCAGTATTTTGAGCTTCTGAAGGGAATCTATATATTTAATTTGATGGCTTACATCATAAAATGCATTGATGATGTCACAGAGATGAGAAGCATCATCACAAGAGCTAACCAAAAGCCATGGCTTACAAGTAAGGTCTATGTTCATTTATTTCAAGTCTTTGTTTTGCTTATTCTTGAAACATTGTGATTTTATAGTTTTATTCAAGAATTATCTATGCTGCCATCATTAATCTTCTCTTTGTTTACTTTCTTGACTTAGTCCTTGTTTGCGGTCTATATCATAAGCACAAAATGGCTGAAAAGTGAACACATAATGAGTGACACATATTCATCGAAACACATTTAAGTGATTCGATGAATATGTCACAGGCAAGGAGGTTGTTGGCCAAGTACACGGTGTTGCCCTTTCCTTCACTGTACTGCAATCTCAGACTTGGTATATTTAGTTAGGGGGGTTGGGGGTACAACCCCCCATGTCAGGGGGTGTGCTGGCTGAAGCCCCCCACTTGATTAGGATTTTGAAGTTTGGGCTTTTTTGTGTATGGCCCCATGAATTTTTTCCCCCGAGAAAAAAGTTTGCGGACGTGGCAGTTTGCACTTTACAACATTCGCTCTTTATGTGTCGATGATTATATGTTCAAAGAAAAGTCTCTTTGAACATATAATATAGACCCCTTAATTTATACAGTAGATCTGAATTTTTTTTCTTTAGCTATACATGGGAAATAATACATGATATGATGGAGTGTTGCAATCTTAATCAAATGGTAAAATCTACTTAGGCCTCTGGGCATAGCAAATAGATTTGCAGACAAATTTACTGCAGACTTCACCCTTGAGATAACTATATTAATTCCACAAATTCCTGAATTCCTTATACTTCTTAATATAAAAAGGAAAATGTTCTAATAATTCTCCTTAAAAACAAAACTATTACTTCCACTAGTCTGATAATTAAACTAGATGCGTAACAAGTAGTGCCTAATATGCCCATATAGAGTATCTCTTCAACTTGTTTATCCTGAGACTGGCTACAGAATTTATCTCCAAAGCTTGGTGAACTGTAGTAGTAATGCCTCTACACAACACAGGCCCAGGAAACTATAGTCAAAGGTAACTTTATTGTCATTTAGATGAAATGAGATTCCTTGCAATCAGCTCGCCATGGGACAGACAAAAAAGAAATCACATAGATATAAAGACATAATTTAAAACAATATATAATAATACATGTAAATCAACTTTACACTTAAGTATATAGCTACATATATTCCTAGAAATACACACTTGTTAAGATACTAGAAACACACCTCTAGTAGCAAAGTTCAGGTAATAGTATTACACATGAATCCTAAAACAAGCAAGGTAGATAGAAAGGAAGCTCCAAGTAGTTTCACAATCAATTTATTCCACAATCACGTAAACAGACTCCACATAAACGCTTTTAATGCGTTTTCGTCCACCCTATCTGTTGGACTTCATCAGATAAATTACATAAATTAATTAATTAAGATGTTTAAATACATTTTTAAATATGAATTCACCTATTATATTAAAGTGCATCTTGCAGCATCAAATCAGGTTAGGCTCATCTCATGAATATTTAATTACTTAATAGATGTTCTTATAATACAAGAAATATAGTTCACAATAAAAAATAATTACAATTCCACATTTATTATAAAATATATTAAGATATCTAGTGTAATTACTTGAATTACCATAATATATTAATTTAATAAATATATAAATACTTGAATAAAAACGTTTAATTAAAAAACTTTCTTAAGCAATCCCTTATATTATATGGGGAGTTGATGCCCCCTAGTGTTCAACTAATTATATTACACTTTCCCAGCCTTTAGTTTTAATACTGGGGTTAGTGAGATATGTTCATTCAAACCAGGGCTTTTTGTGGCTTCCAGTTTAATTTGCCACCACAATTCCCTATACTCAAGCCATTCTTCCCATAAACCTCCTCTTATTTCTTTTTTTACTTGTTCTATTATAAAAAATGAAAATTTTGAACCACCACTTTCTCTTGTGTGCTTATATAAAGCATTTGTTTCTTTTTGTTTTGATATTTCATATATATGTTCATATATTCTTCTCCTCAGGACTCTTTCTGTCTTCCCTATGTAGAAAGAACTACATTTTCCACACAGGGCTATATATACCAGGCCATGAGTACCACAATTATAATATCCATTATTTGTGATTGTTATTCCTCTGCTGCTCAAGAATACCTCACTGTTGTCCACTATGTATTCACATTGTTTACAATGGCCACATCTATAGGTTCCTTTTCTCCTCAACCCCCCTATTGTACCATAACCACTTGATTTATTCCTAACCTTATTAGACTCTAATATTTGTTTCATATTCATTTAATTCCTATATACCACTTTTGGAACTATGTTTTTCATATTATTAATATCAGTATATAATGAAAAATTGTTCCATTCCTTAATAAAAATTTATCTTATTTTTGAATTCGAAGTATTGTATTCTAGGATCATAGCCTGTTCAAAATTATTATCTATTTCTCTATTATTTACATTAGTATTTGTTTCCAGTTCTATTTCACCACTACCTTTAATAGGTTTAAATTTTGTTGCTCTCCCTATCTCCACCTCCTTTCTAATATTCTCCACAAAATCTATAGGATATCCTCTTTCTTGGAACATTTTTTCCAAAATGTTACATTCAATAATAAAATCCTCATTTAGACTAGTCATGCGACATCCCCTCACAAATTGCCCTTTTACTATGTTCTTCTTACAATGTGAGGGGTGTGCACTACTATAATGTAAGAAAGAGTTACAAAAGGTTTTTTTCTATAAATTTTTGATTCTGAAGCATTATTATGTTTGTAAATCTCAACATCCAAATATTTTAATGAATAAAAGGAGGTGGTATAAGTAAATTTCAGGAAGTTGGTAGTAGTATTAATATAGTCAAAAAATTTTGTGAAATTATCTCTACCTCCAGTCCAAAAAATGACTATATCATCTAGAAAACGGCGGTATAATATCCAATATTTGCTATATTCAGAATACAATACATACTTTTCTTCCCATTTTGCCAATACAAGGTTTGCAAATATGGGTGCGCACGCTGCACCCATAGCAACCCCTTGTATTTGTTGGTAGTATTCTTCATTGAATATCAAAAAATTATTTTTCAACACCACGTCAACTAAATTCATTACAGTTAATTTGTCCACTTGGGTCAAGTTCTGATCTTTATAGATTACTTCCTCAAACATATTTATGCCCTCTTCATAGGGTATGCATGAGAAAAGGTCTATAATATCAATGGTTACGAACATTAATTCTTCCTTATATAGTTCAGGGGTAATATTTCTTAAAGGATCCTGATTGTGAAACTACTTGGAGCTTGGAGCTTCCTTTCCATCTACCTTGCTTGTTTTAGGATTTTTTGGTTTCTTTGAGTGCTTGGTTTTTTTCTTAGTATTACACATGAACCATATACCACGTTATGGGTGAACAAGCACATAGCAGTAGCAGCTGAAGAAAAAATATCACACCTGGGTTAGTGGTATAAATTATAATGGTTGGCTGGGCTTAATAAATAATAGATAAAATAATATCTCACAGTGAATGGGAAGTCCCAACTTCGTGACCTGTCCAGGATCATACCTATTGTTGGAATTAAGAAGTCTGATCACCATTGGATAAAAAACTGTCATAGAAACCAGTTGCCCTGCATTGAATACTGTGGTTTATTTTACCCAATGACAGGCTCATAAACTGTTTGCAGGATGAGTTGCATCATTTAGCATTTTAGTGGCTCTCTTTAAGCTCCTCAATATATAAAGATCCTGGATCATGGGCAGAGTAATGCCAGTTATCCTCTCGGCAACTCTCACCACTCTCTGCAGTGATTTCTTATCTGTGACCAAACAGCTCTCATACCATACCAAAAAAGTGGATGTTAGGATGCTTTCAATTGTAGAAGGTGGAAAGTGCTGAAAATGGTAGTTTCACCTTTTTGAGTCTACTCAAAAAGTGGAGATGTTGGTGTGTTTTTTCACTACGTGGCAGGTGTTCCCTGACCTAGAGAGATCAGAAATATGAACTCTGAGGAATTTGGTACTGCATACCCTTTCCACCGCATTGCTGTTGGTCAGGACTGGTATATTGGGTGTTTGCCTCTTCCTGTAGTCTACAATGATCTCTTTTGTTTCACTTACATTCAGGTCAAGGTTGTTTCATGCAGACCAGATGATCAGTGTGTTAACCTCTTATTTGAATGCACTCTCATCCTCTCTCCTGATGAGACCCATGACTGTGGTGTCACCAGCAAACTGGAAGATATGATTTGTACTGATGTTTGCTGTACAGTCATGGGTTACAATAGTAAACAATGGGGGGGGGGGGGCAAGAACACAACCCTGAGGAACACCTGTGTTGAGTGTTATGCTCCTAGATGTATTCTTATCCACAAAAACCTTTTGTGGCCTGTTAATCATAAAGTCCAAGATCCAGCTGCAGAGATGTTTGCTGATGCCCAAATGTCACTCACACCCAGCGTTTAAAATAAAAACCTTTTATTAAGTTAGCGCTTTCGAAGGCCTCCGTGTCCCAACTTCTTCAGACAAATTCTAAAAATAAAACTACACCTTTATATATACATAGATTAACTAATGAATGTCCAATTATTCAATTAGTGAAATCAATTATCATACATTCTATCAACTGAACACCAGTATTAAAAAAAACATTTTACTGCTGGCAACCCAAACATTGCAATATCATTATTACTCTTGATACATGGACAGCTATTATAAATTCTAATAAATACTCTCTTTAAAATGCATAAATAACAAAATAGTTAGGCACCTTAAATCAGGTATACTTATACTTACATCAACTACTATAGTAGGAAGTGAATAGAAACCGCAGGCAGGGGGAATCGCAGCCTGTTACACCAAATATAAACACGAACCGTGAAAGAGAGGAAGTGAATCGGGTGGTTTCGCCCACGCCTACATCCGGAAATGCTGCAGCTGGGTCAAATTGGCTTGTACCCAATAGTAGTATACCTTCTATGGCTAGCTTTCTTAATTCCAAGGACTTTTTCTCCGAAGCAATAAGCGACGAGGAAGGGCATGAACAAAATGTGACTGTGAGTAGTATAACTGTTTTATTCAATAATTTTGATCAGAAACTGTTCAAATGTCGTACGCTACAGCTTGAAGTAGCTTACCTGCATGAGTGCATTGTGAAAAAAATCATACCTAAAGGACTGAGACAGTGGAGATACCCAGCAGGTTTAATTGCTAACTCCACTTTTCAACAAGAACTTATAGCCTTGTTTGACAACCAGGTCTTCGATTTTTTACATGCACTTATTAATTATTACAACAGTCAGATTGCTAACTTGAAATCAGAGCTTGAGATCATGGAGCATGCTATTTGTAGGGACTCTGAGTTTGGCAAATATAAATATGACTATATTAGAATCTACACAAGTACTGATGCTACTATGAATAAACTCTTGGCTAACAAGAAAAAGAAAATTGAAAGAGACCTCTTTGAGTATGCTAACAACAAGGCCTACCCCCCCTACCCCCACCCTGGTTTCTTACATGACTAGTCCCCAGGACTCACTCAATAATAGGCCTAGTCCTGTATCTAATAATAATTATTCTAGGGTTAATGGTGAAAATGAACATGCATCACCAGTACGTCGTAGCGAGCAAATTAGGAACAATAATGCTCGCCAACAAGGTGCCAGTCAGGGGGAGGCCAACAATCTAGACTTTAATGTTTATGAAAATGGTCAGGGTTTTCAAATGGAGAGTGGCCCAAGGCACAACAATTTGAACAACCCAAAGAACCAGGGTCGGAGGGGCAACCACAGGAACAGGAGAAAGAGATGAACATAATGGAATCTGGAGGGCCACAGATTCTATTATGCTCACAAGGGGACTTTAACATTTTTAATTATACTGTTTTGAATGTTGAACAGGATATGACTGACTTCTTTGCTAAAGGTTTAACTTTTGTTCCTGATCAAAGGATCAATGTTGTAAAAACTATTGTAGATCTCAAGCTGTATGTCCGTAAATTAAACTTAGCTGTGTTGATGGGTAATAATTCAACCTTAATTAATACATTGCGAGTATCTAGTGTGTTTAACCCACCACTGCAACCCACCTTAAGTACGTTTGAAAAAATGTGCGAAGTGGATTTAAGAAGACTTGCAGACCCAGTGGTTAAGAAATCTTCCCATGTTACTAATATTAGTGAGGAACAAAGCAACTTCATTGGTTTACTAAATCGGTGTAACATCAGAGTTATGAGGCCCGATAAGGGAGGTGGGTTAGTGTTTATGGACCAAGCAGCATATGAAAGTAAGATGGCTCAATACCTAAGTGCAGATACTTACAGTCATGCTAGTATTAATGAAGTCAACATAGTTTATAAAAGAATCAGAGGTGTGTTGGATGACTTGTTCCTGGAGGGGTCAGTAGATAATGATACTTTCCAGTATTTGTCAATGGCAGCTCCTAGGATCCTGGCAATATTTGGTACACCAAAGTTACATAAGGACCTTATAGATCGACCATTTAGACCTATTGTGGATGGAAGGGGGTCTATAACATATGCATGTGCCAAACTTATAGACAGCATTTTAAAACCTATGATTAGTGATGAACCACAGATATGTCACGATTCCTGGAGCTTCCTGGAAAATATCAATAAACTTGAATACAGTGATGACTTTATTTTCCTGACCATTGACATCAAGGATTTATATACTGTTATCCCACGGATCTTAGGGATAGCCTGGACAAGGGAGTTCATGCTGTATAAAAAGGCTGATGACAACAAAGTCTATCTGGTTGAGACATTACTTGATATGGTACTTTCCAATAATTACATCATGTTTAACAAAGAAATCTTTTTACAAAACACTGGGGTGGCAATGGGTTCACCCTGTGGAGGAAGTTTCGCCAACAGTGTTATGGCACACTGGGAAAAAAACTACCTTTTCAATAACAACATGTTCCAGGAACACGTCCTTTGGTACACCAGATACCAGGATGATACGTGTCTCATATGGAAAGGAGGGGTAGATCTTATACAATGTTTTGTTACAAGTATTACTGCTACGACAGATTTCCTTGAATTTACTTACACTGTAGGTTTGGATCACATTACATATTTGGATGTCATGGTAACCAAAGATAATGTTAATAAACAATACAAGGCTACCATTTATAGAAAACCTACGTATTCTAATGCATTTTTGCATTATTCAAGCAATCACCCCTATCACCAGAAAAAGACCGTAGTCAAAGGTCAGCTTGTAAGGGCAGCTAGGATGGTCTCTGATGATTTGGAATTCTATGAAGAATGTGAAAAATTAAAATCTATGATTCTGAGAAGGGGTTATCCAGATAGACTTGTGTCTGAAATCATTATTGAGGTTAAAACAAAGAGGGAGTCAGGGCATTTTAAGCCACTCCTTTCAAGAATGATTTATAATGACAAGGTTGAAGCTTTTGATTAGAACAACACACACACTGAGGGGCTTCTAAGATGAACCGTGAACCAACATTTGAACTTTTTGTTCACTTTCTCTTTGGACTTTCAGTCCATTAAGGAAATTCTAATTAAGAATTGGGTCATTATTCTGGATGATCAAATGACTTGTAAATTTTTGGGTATCAGACCAGGGTTCACATATAGACGAGGGCTGAATCTCAAAAACATGTTGGAAAGGAATAGCCACAAAGAAGGTAGAGGCATCCAACATGAACCATTAGGTATGAGGAAATGTGGAGCATGCCCACAATGTAGATTTATCAAAGTGGGTATTGACATTTAGATTAGAGACAGAACATATAAATCCATTGGTCGACACAATGGTGACTCAAAAGGAGTAGTTTATGCAGCGTGTTGTGAGTCATGTCCCTCGTATTACATAGGGAAAACTGAGCAAAGGTTGAAACAAAGAATATATGAACATAATTATAGTATAGGTAGGGCTGATACGAATAATGCCCTGGCTAGACATATAAAAGAGAATCCAGCACATAAGTTTACTTTCGCAGTATTACAACAAATTCTATTAGATCCAAGAGGGGGACCTTGGCAGCTACTTCTAGAAGAGCAAGAATTATTATGACAGATTAGGACTTCTGCATACATATTTCCTGGGCTAAATGAATATGTTTCGATTAGCAGCATATTAAAACTAAAGGCTCTTGGCAGGTAATGCAGTGAGGCTTTAGTAGGGCTTTAGCAACATGCATATTAGCATGGTAACTACCTTTTGCAACTTTTATTGAACAACTAAACATATTTTCTGTGATAACATCAGCAACGTGTGTTGTTTCTATATACTTTTGTATATATCTTTTTGTACACATTTTCAATGTATACATTTTTTAGTATATATTTTTATGGATACCATTACTATAAATGTATTATGTGCGGTTTCTATTCACTTCCTACTATAGTAGTTGATGTAAGTATAAGTATACCTGATTTAAGGTGCCTAGTTATTTTGTTATTCATTTTAAGGAGAGTATTTTTTTAGAATTTATAATAGCTGCCCATGTATCAAGAGTAATAATGATATTGCAATGTATAGGGTTTGGGTTGCCAGCAGTAACACGTTTTTTTTAATACTGGTGTTCAGTTGATACAATATATGATAATTGATTTTACTAATTGAATAATTGGACATTCATTAGTTAATCTATGTATATATAAAGGTGTGTTTTTATTTTTAGAATTTGTCTGAAGAAGTTGGGACACGGAGCCCTTCGAAAGCGCTAACTTAATAAAAGTTTTTTTATTTTAAACGCTGGGTGTGTGACAAGTGGCTTTTGAAGAGGGCACCAACATTTCTATAAGCTTGCTGTTTTAAGCTGTTGAATTCATTTGTGACTTGTGACTGTGATGCCCAGATGTACTAACTTATTGATCAATTGCATAGGGACAACTGTGTTAAATGCTGAGTTAAAGTCAGTGAATAGCTTTCTCACATAGCTGTCCTCACTCTTCAGATGCAAAAGAGCAAGATGCAATATGACTGCTATTGCATCAGCCATGGATCTGTTTTCTCTGTAGGCAAACTGCAGTAGATGAAATGTTGATGGTAGTTCTGCAGACAGGTGTTTTTTGTCTAGCCTCTCAAAATATTTCATAACTGTGGGTGTTACTGCAACAGGCCTGAAGTTGTTCCAGCTGGAGGGTGAGGCATTTTTGGGAAGAGGGATGATATTTGTTACTTTGTAACATGAAGGGACCTTTGCTAGGCCAACTGAGGTGTTAAATATATTCATGAGTACTGTACATAGTTGGTCTGCACAGCTCTTTTAACACTTTAACCAAGATATTATCTGAACTGGCCACCTTTCTGGCACTGGCTTTCTGTAGCACTCTTTTTACTTCCATCAGGCTAAGGCTGAGTACTGTACCATATTGCTCTATGTGTAACATCTGCACAGTTGTGGTGCTCTTATCTTCAAATCTTCCAAAAAAAGTATTCAGCCTGTCTAGGAAGTCAGTGTTATCATCACATTGTGCAGATCTCTTTTTATAGTCCGTAATTTGTTGTATATCCTGCTATAACCATCTGGTATCCCTCATGTCCTCAATGTGGTTTAGTAACTTCCTCCCATATTCTCTCTCTTAGCCTCTTTTATGCCTTTCTACAGGTTTATCCTTGCCTTAACACACTTAAGGCTTCCCTGCCATTTGCCCTGAAGGTTGAATTTCATTCCTTCAGAAGATCATAGACCTTACTCGTAAGCCATGGCTTTTGGTTAGTTCTTGTGATGATGCTTCTTATCTCTGTGACATCATCAATGCATTTTATGATGTAAGCCATCAAATTAACTATATATATATATATATATATATATATATATATATATATATATATATATTTCAAATATATATGGATTCCCTTCAGAAGCTCGAAATACTGAAATCTTGAATTTCAGTATATCGAGCCTAAGAAGCTGAATCCACACAACAGCGAAAGTTTAGAAATATCAGAGGTTTTGAATTTCGTGCTTCTAAACTTCCACTGCGGTTATGTATTCAGGTAAGTGTGTGTGTGTTAAGGGGTTTGGGTAGGGGCTGTGGTGTGTGTCAGTGTGTTTTGTTGCTGTGATGTGTGTGTGCGAGGAGAATGTAGCTTGTGTGGTGGTGTTTTGTGTTTGGGTGTTTTGTGTTTGTTTGTATGCAGTGCGACCTTGGAGTGAGAATATTTAAGTGGGGGGGGTGGGGGGTGCAGGGGGGCTTTCCCCCCTGCTTTTATGTAGTAGAATGATTGTGTATGTTTGTGTAGAGAATGGTGTGTGTGTGTTGTATTACCGCAAAATTCAAAACCTCTGGTAACCGAGGTTTTGAATTTTGCATTTTTTAGGTTTTGCTGTTGTGTAGATTCGACTTCTTAGGCTAGAGATACTGAAATTTGAGATTTCAGTATTTTGAGCTTCTGAAGTGTTTAGATGGAATTATTCCAGAAATTTATAATGATGATCGTCAGATATAAAACAGTTTTTAAACTGCTTTACTACATGAACAAAATGTTCTTCCCCATAATGGAAATACTCACTAATCATATAAGTTATAAAACAAGAGAAAGAACTTGACTTTTGTAATAGCATACATCCCATTACATCACAATTTATTGTAGGTTCATAGGTTGATACTAGGCTTTCTGCCCTAGGGCATTTATAAGCCTAGCCAGAGTGTGTTTTGCTTTCACCACCCTTTTAGATTAGTTGGCTGTGCCTCTGTATAGTAGGTTCATAGATTAGTACTAAGCTAACTGCCCTTGCGAGCCATTTTAAGCCTAGCCAATTATCCCTTGTGAGACTCAACCCCTGCACCTTGTGTTTGCAAGGCAAACACCTTAACCATTAGGCCACACTCCCTCACATAAAGTAGCATTTTTAAGGTTAGTTTATTGTACCTCTGTCAAGCAGGGACACAGAGGAGATCTCAGGGGTAAACTTACAATCTCCCATCCATTCATCAAGATTTCTCTTGAAGAGGGTCAGTGAGGGGCTCTGCCTAACATGGATTGGGATTTTGTTCCAGATGGTATTTGCATAATAAAGTACTGTTGCACACATGTATGTTGAACTGCATGCAATATACTGAGCTCATACCATTAAATTGTCCAGTGTCAAGCACACTGATCATATGAGTGCCTCATATTTGTAGTCATTTACTCATACACTTGTGTAATGTATGGCAAATCACTGTCACATCTGTGAAGACTCACATCACAACATCTCCTTTTTTTTTCTGGCTAATCTGTGCATCATCTGTTGCTATTCCTGCCTGTCCTCTGCATCCTGATCTGTCACAACAACCACCTGCATGTCCTCTCTCACCACATCCAGGAACCTTATCTGAGGCCTTCCTCTTTTCCTCTTACCTGGCAACTTCATCCATACCATCCTTTTCCCAATATATACTTAGCATCCTTCTGCAGCACATGTCCAAACTGATGTAATCTTGCCTCTCTGGCTTTGTCTCAAAACTGTCCAACATGGGCTGACCCTGTCATATACTCATTGCTAATCTTGCCCACCCTTGTCACAACCAGTGCAAATCCTAACATCTGTAACTCTGCCACGTCCAACTCTGATGCCTGCCTTTTTGTCAGTGACACTGTCTCCAACCCAAATAACATAGCTGGTCTCACTACCCTGTTGTAGACCTTCCCTTTCACTTTTACTGGTACTCGTCTGTCACAATTCAGTACTGACACTCTTCTCCACCCTCTCCATCTTGCCTGTACTCTCTTCTTCACCTATCCTCCACAATCATCATTACTCTGAAATGTTGATTCCAGTCATTTATACTCATCCACCTTTGCCAACTCTACTCACTGCATCCTCAACATTCCATGACCCTCCCTCTCATTCACACACAGATATTCTGTCTTAGTCCTGTTGGCCTTCATTCCTCTCCTCTTTAGAGCATGTTTTTACCTCTACAGGGTCTCCTAAATCTGTACTCTACTCTCAGTATACACCACAATGTTATCTGCAAACATCATAGTCAATGGGGACTCCTGCATGATCTTGTCTGTCAACCTGTCCATCACCATTGCAAATAAGAAAGGGCTCACAGCTGATCTCTGATGTCATCCCACCTCCACCCAATGTGCATCCATTACTCCGGCCGCAGACCTCACTGCTGCCACACCACCCTTGTATCCTGTACCAGTCTTACATATATCTCTGCCACTCATGACTTCCTCATACAATACCACAACTCCCCTCTAGGCACCCTGTCATATGCTTTGTTTATGTCCAGAAAGACTCAAAGCAACTCCTGACCTTCTTTGTACTACTTCATCAACACTCTCAGAGCAAAGATCACATCTGTAGTGCTCTTATCTGGCAGGAAAACATACTGCTGACCACTACTCATCACTGCCCTGCTTAACCTAGCTTCCACTACTCTTTCCCATGACTTCATGCTGTGACTGATTAATGTTATCCCTCTGTAGTTACTACAGCTCAGCACATCAATCTTATTCTTAAAACTGTACACAAACATTTTTCCTCAACTCCACATGCAACCTCTCACTTTCCAAGATATCATTAAACAATCTGGTGAGAAACACCACTGCCATTTCCCCTAAACACCTCCATGCTACCACAGGTATGTCATGTGGACAAACAGGCTTTTCAGTATTCATTCTCTTCATAGCTATCCTTATTTCTTATTTGGTAATCCATTGCACTTCCTGACTCACCATACCCACATCATCCAACCAACTCTCTCTCTCTCTTATTCTCTTCATTAATCAGCCTCTGTCCATCTGCTCAACACACTCTCCTCACTTGTGAGTACGTTTCCCCTCATTATCTTTTATCACCTTTATCTGCTGCACATTTTTCCTAGCTCAGTCCCTCTGTCTAACCAACTGGTACAAGTCCTTTCATCCCAACTCAGTGTCCAACCTGTCATACAAGTCTTCATAGGCCTCATCCTTAGCCTTTTCCACCTCTCTCTTTGTCATGCACCTCATCTCCTTATACTCCTGTCTACTTTCCTCATCTCTCCAACAATCTCACTTCTTCATCCCCAACCTCTTTCTCTGTATACTGTCCTGTATTTCCTCATTCCACCACCGGATGTCCTTGTATTCCTTCCTCCATCCACATGTCACACCAAGCACCTTTCTAGCCATCTCCCTTACTAGCTCTGCTGTACTTACCCAGATATTTCGTAAACCATCACTGCCACCCAGTGCCTGTCTTAACTCTTCCCTGAACTCCACTTCACAATCACCTTTTTCCAGTTTCCACCATTTGAACCTTTGTGCTGCCCTCACACTCCTCCTCTTCTTGATCATTGTCATCTTATAGACCTACAGTCTCTGCTGCTTAACTACACTTCCCCTGTCACCACTTTACAGTCCTCAATTTCCTTCAAACTGGCCCTCCTACATTGGATATATTCCACCTATGTTCATCTCACTCCACTCTTGTATGTCACCCTATGCTCCTTCCTCTTGTTATAGTATGTATTCACCACAGCTATGTCCATCCTTTTTGCAAAATCCAATACCATCTCACTGTCTGCATTCCTTTGCTTAAGACCATACATACCTATCCCTTCCTCATCCCCTCTGTTCCCTTCACCCACATGGCCTTTGAAATCTGCTGCAGTCAACACTCTCTCACCCTTGGGTACAGTCATCACTTCATCCAAATGACTTCACATTTCTTTTTCTCATCCATCGCACAAGCAACTTACGTAGCATATGCACTAACAACATTCATCATTACACCATCAATTTCCAGATTCATAAACATCCTCTATCAGACACTTATGCCATCCTCCAAAAACACCCTTGGCATACTCTTCCTTCAGGATAACCCCTACCCCCTTTCCCCTCCCATCCACACCCTGATAGCACAATTGTGACCTGCCTCTGATACACCTAGCCGTACGCCCCTTCCATCTGGTCTCTTGCACACACAATATATCCACCTTCCTCTGGCCATCATATCAGCTAGCTCTGTCCCTATACAAGTCATACTGCCAACATTAAAAGTTCTTACCTTCACTACCACACTCCTAGTCTTTCTCTTCTCTTCCTGCGATATGAGTGCTGAACATCCTCCATGGTATGTCTGTCAATGCAAAGGCTACTTTGCTATTGAATGACTCAAGTGTGTTACAGCAATATTAAGACAGGTCACTAATTGTATCCCATTTCCTCCCCTGTATGTGTGGTGCCCTACAGATGTCCTGCTCTCACGGGTTGAGAGGGAATATTGGACAGCATGAGTGTGAATACAGTGTGCCATACTGACACAGAACAGAAATGTATATGAGGTATTACCTGTGCACATGTCAGTATGAGTAGGTGTATCTGGCCACCTCATAACAACAGACATGGGATGCAAAATGTTAGTTAAATAAGCTGTACATGTTATACATGCATGTAATCTTAGTTACTGTGCATCCAACAGAGTGACATTTCTACAACTACTGGTTGTTGCATTGCCCTGACACAGCCATGGGTACTACAATAAGCATGATTATCTGTTTGAAATTGGAGACTTGTCCAAAGGTGTTATGACTGTGTGTGCATGCCTACTACAAACAGCTATATGAACACCAACATAGCTGTATGGGCTCAGCAATACCTTACTTGTAAAACCTGCCTCCACCAAAGTAGAGTAATCCCCTTTACTGTTCAGTAGCAATACACAAACCACAGACTTGGTCCCTATATTGGCTGCACAGGGTAAATTAGGAGCTGGCACCAACTTGGCATCGTCAGCCTTTATCTGATTAAGCAAATAAGGCCACAGGTGGGGTACTGTAAGGCTAAGTATGAGTACAAATTGGATATATCCACCAAGGCCAATCACAAGGTCATCTTCACATATGTCTGCAATCTCAGAGGCAACAAACCAACAGACCCTGTAATGGTGGTCAATCAGACCACATACACATATAACATAGCTATAGCCAACCTGCAGATAGGTTTAGGGCAAACATCACCCCCTGTCTCAGCATCACTATAGGTGGATATGCACAGCACCCACACCCCTCCCTCATCACCAGTCAGCAGGTACATATTGCCTACTGAAAGGCAACAAATGTAAGTATTCATGGGACGTGATAACATCCCTGTCTGCATCCTACATGAACTCAGGTATGTGCTCTCAGCTACATTGCACACTGTAGTCACATCAAGCCTTGGCACCATCCACACCTCATCCACATGGAAGATGGCCAAGGTCTTCCCTCTACACAGACATGAATGAGGAGTAGAGCATTATGAAATAGCCCTCATTGGGGGGAATATGACACATCAAGACCAGCAGTGCAAGCAGATACAGTGCTGATAGATTACAGGGGTATGTTATAGTTGTGAGTGGTGGCTACTGGTATTCAATGTAGCTGTGCAGATTGTATACATACTGTTGCCAAGTCTATGAGGTCCTGCGATGTGTTTCCCTTTTTGCGTCTTCGCAATGTCGCATCAGCAAAGGTCTACTTTCTCAGCAGCTGAGACAAATATAATCACAGAAGCCATACTACAGAACCATGCCATAATGTTTGGCCAGAGCCAGCAACATCTGCAGGAGAAGACCGGCCTGTGGGGCGACCTTGTCCACAGGGTAAACAATGTCAGCCTGCATGCATGTAAACACAAGCAGGTCCGGCATCATGCAAATGACCTCATATGCCATGCCCAGCAAAGAGCTGCTACAGTGGCCAGTGGCCACACAGCCACAGGTGGGGGCCCAGATGTGCAGCTCCCACTGACACCCACCGAAGAGCTCCTTGACAACCTTGGGGCACCCATCCCAGTACAATATCAGGGTACAGACCCCCCACATGCTGGAGGTGGGTGGCACCCAGAAAATGGATGACAAGTTTGCAGGTAAGGCCCCAGTGGAGATTACTAGACTAGTATAGCAGACACACTTGTATTTGTAGAGCATCTATCTGCATCTGTTAGGTCAGACTGAAGTTGTGGATGGGGTTTTCTAATGCACAGAAGTGCACATCTATGGTGAAGGACAGCAAAATGTGTAGTATTGGGGGTTGTACTGTAAATGTGCAGACATGCTGCATCCATCCTGTACCAATGTTACATGTGAGTCTGCTGACAATACTTCTCTCCCACAACTACCTAGGTCCCTCCAGTCTGCATGTAGGATGGCAGCCTAAAGCTGGTGAGTATGGAATTGTTCTATTGTGGTTTGCCAATGCCACAGGCATGTGAAGGCCATGCAATGTACCATGCAGAAAACTGTCACTCATAGCCATATTGCTTTATGTGCATGTTCACTTGTGGTGGAGTTAACTGCATTGCATCACAGTGGGCACCACAGGGGCCTATCTGAAGAGAATGCAACATCCCTGCAGTATACCTCACAAGCTGTCAGTGCAAGACTTCTGGACAAATACCAATACAATGGGGGGCAAACAGCCTAAAGTAGGGACATGTGTGAAATATTACTCTCATACAGTGGATATAAACAGTGTACACACCCCTGTTGAGATGCCAGGTGCTTGTGATATATATACAAATTGAGACCACCATATGTCAATCCACACCTTTTCCAACCTGTCATGTGACCTATGACATAAGCAATTCACTTGTAAAATCAATCAATCTGTTGGGCACAAAATATGTACTATATAAACCTTACAATAAGCTGGATGCATTTGTGTACACTTCCTTCAAATAATATTTTATTGCAGCAGCTTGTGATTCACTGACAGCATTCAGTCTGCTTGGGTACACACCTGCCATCAAGTAAAGGCACTCTGAGTAACACCAAATAACAGTCCCCTGTCCAAGTAGGATATTCATGACATTTGCTCAGTTGCTTGCAACAGCCATGGCTTGCAGACAGCTTACAAAGCAGCAGAGGGATCTCATATTTGAAAGGTATCAGTCAAGAGTAGGGTACAGCAACATTACCACAGCATTGCATACACCATTGAACACAGTGGAGACAGTTGTCAAAAGGTGGATTGAATATGGGACGACAGTGCTGTTGAAAAGAACCTGACATCCCTCCAGAAATGATGACAAAACATGTCAAAACCTGGTCAGGGAGGCTGCCATGAGACATACAGCAACACTGAGTTAGTTGCAGGAATCTCTTGCAAGTACTGGTGTTGTGCACTACATGTGAGATCACTCTCCCATATTCTGCATACATCTGGCCTATGGGGTATGGTCAGAAGATGGAAGCATTTCCCCACACCAAAAAACATCCAGGGGTAGATACAATTTGCAATGCAGCACATCAAATCTCCCAAAGGCATGTGTGAAAATTTGTTATGGTTTAATGAGACTATGGATTGACCTCACAGCCACAATACCAAAAGGTATGGGTGGTGCACAAGCAACAGCCCTCTTAACCTGAAGACCAACATCCCCATGGTGAATCATGCTGGTGGCAGTGGCCTGCTGTGAGGATGCTGTTCCAAAGCCAGGACTGTGCCTATAGTCACAGTGGTGGGGATTCTGAACAGTTCCAAATAACACCCGTGTCTGGCCCAAATCCATCAGGTGTCTGCAAGAATGCTGAGGATGGGGAGGTGTGTCAGCTTTCAACATGACAAAGACCTGAAGCATACATCCAAAGCTACCTAATAAAGGCTCCATCTGCACACACTCATAGTTATGGATTGGCCCAGCCAGAGCCCAGACCTACACCAGATAGAAAAACCCCAGTGTGACCTGACGAGGGCTGTGCACATGAGCTGTTCTTGCGATCTGACAGAACTGAGTGACCTTCACATGGAAGAGTGGCCAAATAATGCCAAGTCAAGATGTGCCATGCTGATAGACACCTTCACAAGAAGAGTGAATACTGTAAGTCATTACAAGGTGCTTCAGAAAATTATCATTTTAAGGGTGTGCACATTTATGCAACCACCATATTGTACACATTGCAGTTATTATATTTTATATGTAACACGTTTGTTTATTGATTGGATTGTACAGGTCATATGTCACATGAAAGGTGGGTAACATATTTGAATGCATTATTGTGGTCTCATCTCATATATTACAAGAACATGGCATGTTAACAGGGTTCTTCATAGGTTCATAGGTTGGTACTAGGCTATCAGCCCTAGGGCCTATACAAGCCTAGCGATAACAATTCCCTGGCTATTTCTTCCCACAGTATTTATTTCCCTGGGCCCCTGTCTAGCAGGGCAACTTACATGATCCCCAGGGTGAATTTCCTATCTCCCATCCAATCATCAAGATTCCTTTTAAAGAGGGCCAAAGAGGCGCTCTGCTTGACATGTATGGGCAGTCTATTCCAGAGTCTGGGGAGTCTCTGGTCAGGAACCTATCCCTCCAGCATGTTTTTTTTCATTGCGATGACAAGGTTTAGATCCCTGGAGCATGTGTCTCTGAGGGATTGGGGTTTCTTTAAGTGTAGCATGTCCAACAGCTCTAGGTTTGACATGGCCTTGTATGTTTAGCAGATATCACCTCTGAGTAGCCGATATGTGACAGAGTATAGGTGGAGTTCTTTTAGATGGTCAGCATAGGGCATCTGCTTTAGGCCTGCTATTCTTTTAGTGAGGCATTTCTGTGGCCCTTCCAGTTGTTGCAGATGTCTTGAGAGGTACATACCAAATGGGGTGTTGTATTCTATAATGGGTCTAATGAGTTATGAGTACAATGGGGCAATGACCTCCTTTTTTCTGGATGAAAAGCCCGTATTGATGAGGTGTGTCACATAGAAGGATTTCCTGACTGTTGTGACGATGTGGTTATCAAAGGTGAAACCACTGTCCACTTGTGTCCCTAAGTCTCTTATCACACTTTTGGTGTTTAGTGTACTGCCGCCTATTTGGTAATTCACGGGTACATGTTTTTTTCCAAAGGGGATAACTATACATTGTTGTGTACACTTATCATATCCACTGTAAGCTTAGAAGGCTAATGTTGTAACAGGAATTGTGTGACCATACATTTACTGCTGGTTTGGAGGTCTGACACTCAAATGTATGTCATTAATCAGTGATGTCACTCTTCAGATCATCCCAGTTATGTATCTTAGAAACACAGGGGTTATGAGAAACAGAGAAACATATGAGCCAACCATCTACACATCTTGTGAGGATCTCTAGAGTTATGAGGTATGCTCTTTAGTACTTGCTACTGTGCTATAGAGGTAAACAGCAATGATGCGTACATGGGTGCAGTCTGTGCTGGGGAAGGGCCATCACCTACTAACACTAATCATGTATCCCAGAGCTTTATATTGTTAGTTACATGTAGTAAATCTGAAAGTGCAGGTATTAATGTACATATGTCATCTTCCCCTCACAGGTGGCAATGGGGCTTGGGGTCCCTGCCACTTTGAAACTGATGTCATTATCTCTGCAGACTCTGACAAATGATGATAGGAATAGTGAGGCACAGGTGGGGTTGTCAAGCGCTGAATCTGTGCCATTGGTTGGCATCCCACTCTCGTCCACACCATCCTCGCACACAGTGACAATGCCCACATGTACCCCATCACCAGTGGCCACAGATGATAGAAAGTTGGCAGGTGGTGACATTGATTAGGCTAGTGTGGTGACTATGGCAGGTGTGAGTGTAGACACTGGCCATAGCCAGAGAACAGGTGAGATCCTACACAGGCGGATGGACAGGGCTGCTCACAAGAGGACCACTGCTCATCAAGCCGCTGTCACAAGTGCCACAGCAGGAGTCACCAGATGCATGTTTCAGGCTGTCATGGATGCACAGGCATGTAGTAAATGATATACCAGACA
This sequence comes from Protopterus annectens, assembly GCF_019279795.1. Taxonomy (NCBI): domain Eukaryota; kingdom Metazoa; phylum Chordata; order Ceratodontiformes; family Protopteridae; genus Protopterus; species Protopterus annectens. Next base: position 1,179,806,854 of record NC_056726.1, on the reverse strand, counting down.
AATACTCAGGGTGGTGGATGCAACTCTTCCTGATTTACGTGGCAATATACATGACCTTGTTGAGCCAACACATCAAAATACTGAGGTCATGAATTAACGGTGGGGTGACACCTTGGCAATCCTCGACAGTGGCATGTCTGTGCTACAGTGTGTGGTGGGAGATGGGCATCAGCCACATGGATGTAGGTCAGCAGCAACAACAGCTGAGAGTCTATGGAGCAATGCACCTTCACACTGCCATAGTGGCAGTGACACCAGCACTACCAAAGGACGGTTGCTGTCCACATCACACCAGAGCAGGCCATGGGCACGTGGTCCTGTCTGGTCCCATCAGGGGCACAGATCCAGCAGACAGCAGTCACCATCAGGAACGAGTACTGCATCTGACCTTGCACCTGATGATACCCCTGGCAGAATCAGTTCTCATGTCCATGTCCAGAGACAGTGAACTGGACACCCTGCCATGTACAGTCCACAGCTGTCCAATGTACCTCTGTGTATGGCAGCCACATGGTGTGACTGTGTGCATACATACACACACACATCTGTATCACAGGCAGATCACTTCCAGATGCACACAGCACCTCTGAACAGCCCATCTATTGGATAACCATCCAAACACACACACATGATGTCAACCGTATGGCCCAGTCTAGACCTCTGGCAAATCCACACCACACCCTGTGCATATGATGATACCTGTGCCACATTTTTGTCATCCATACCATCAATGCAGGCACATGCTAATATGGGTCTGATGCACATGGTGACTATAGTACAGTGTAGCTATGTAATACTATGTAAGGTGCTGTCTGCTTGCATTTGTTATGGGTACACATACAAGTGTATGTACCTTATTAGTCAAGATAAATTATTGCTGTTAGTACCACTGACTGAATGTAGTCTGACATGCTGTATTCTGTTTGTGTTCCAACTGTATGTGTGTCTGCAAGCTGTGGCTCTGCAGACATTCCCAAGAGGGAGTATGACAGAGTGGGAATACACTGACCATGTCATAGGCAAGGTACAGCTTTATATGTACGTGTGCCAGGTGTGTATGCCTGCAGCAGTGTGTGAGAGACACTGTTGTCAGATCGTATGACCTTGCCTACATACCCCTTGTCACAAACAGGTTGCCTTCAAACATGTCAGCTCAGTGTTGTGTAGTACCACAGGCTCATACATACAGAACAGTTTTTTTCAGTTCTGTCAGCAGGTTTATCACAATCATAGCTATTACATTAACTGCAACAGATTCACCTGTCAACACCTGTTGGCCCTGCCATTTCTTTCCCATACACTCAACCCTGATGCAGTTGATGAGGGCACACATGATACTGTGTATGACAGGTTTGCGGTATGTATTCCTGAGCTTACTGGATGGAACAGGGAGACAAAATGGTATATCCTTTGCATACACACAGTAAGGACTGTTGCAGGGGATGTGCACACAGTAACATAAACACAGTTGGGAGTAGACAGATTAGTAAACCTACATTTCCACCTTAATGTACTGTACTACTGCATACACATGACATGCCTCACATAGATTATATGCATGGGACATAACACACTACCTCTTAAAAGACATAATGTTCTGAATCCTTTCATGGATGGTGAGATAACCCACCATAAATAGTATGTGGAGTCATGTATTGCTCCTACAAGCCTGGGCAAATGATAGTGTAGCAGACATTGTATCAGCATGATGTTTCAGTCAAGTATGATGCCTGATGCTGGCATCTGTGTCACTACACTCACTGTGTCCCATTTGTCAGCAATATCGCATACATGGACATTGTTAAGGGACACAGATGGCATATAATTTGCAAACATATGGCTATTCCATAGACATCTGTACAGAGGACTGGCATGGCTGGCAGAATGGTTTAACATGTTGCATGTGAAGCAGATGCCCTTACCACATTATATAAAGTAATGGCATAAGGAGGTGCTTAACAGGCGTGGATGGTACACAAATCAAAATGGTATCAGCCAAACAGGATATGATCTTCACCCAAAGACACACACACACACACACACACACACACACACACACACACACACACACACACACACACGTATGGAGATTAGAGCCCCTACCTTTCTAGTTATTTATATTATAGTGTTATGCAGTTATCAGACGTGCCACAGAGCTTACATAATTTCATCTAGTCCCAAGGTATGTCTAAGGTGAATGACATCAGCAGGCCTAATAAAGTAGGGTGATGGGAAGTTTACAGGGTGGTAACAACTCAAAATGGTATAACCCACACAGTATATGATTCTCACACAAACAGCTGCCAGTAGTGAGAATAGAACCCCTCCCTATCTAGCTATTTATATTATAGTGTTATGCAGTAATCAGATGCTCCACAAAGCATACATGATTGCATCTAGTCCCAAGGTGCATCTAAGATGAATGACATAAGCAGGCCTAGTAAAGTAGGATGATGGGAAGTTTACAGGGTGGTACACAACTCAAAATGTTATAACCCTCACAATATACAATTCTCAAACAAACACCTTCCAGAACTGAGATTAGAAACCCTACCTATATAGTTATTTCTACTCTACTGTTACTCACTTATCAAATGCGCCACAGAGTTTATATGATTTCAGGTAGTCCCAAGGTACTTCTAAGGTGAATGACATCAGCAGGCCTAGTAAAGTAGGGTGATGGGAAGTTTACAGGGTGGTACACAACTCAAAGTGGTATAACCCACACAGTACATGATTCTCGCACAAACACACACGCACACGCACACATGCACACACACTCACACACACACACACACACACACACACACACACACACACACACACACACACACACAGAGTAGCCAGTATTGGGATTAGAACCCCTATCTAGTTAGTTATTTCTACTATAGTGTTACACAGTTATCAAATGTGCCACTGAGCTTACATGATTTCACGTAGTCGCAAGGTACTTCTAAGGTGAATGGCATAAGCAGACCTAGTAAAGTAGGGAGATGGGAAGTTTACAGGATGGTACACAACTCAAAATGGTATAACCCACACAGTACATGACACACACACACACACACACACACACACACACACACACACACACACACACACACACACACACACACACACACACACACACACTTGCCAGTATTGAGATTAGAACCCCTGCCTATCTAGTTATTTGGACTATAGTGTTACATAGTTATTACATGCACTACAGAGCTTACTTGGCTGGCAATTGGCCAAAGGTGCTGATAAGTACACAGCTGAGGTAAACTGTTACACGTGCTAGAAAGTCTGCTTTCCGTTCTTCTCTTAGATATTGCTAGTTCTTTCTCTCCTGCACTTCAAATAGTCTAATAGATTTGCACTTCAACAGTTTTTTTTTATCATTTATTCTAGCACACCTGAGAGCCATCAGCATTAGTCGTTTCCTCATGGAATTAGCTCCAGTACTTAATAGTTATGACCACCCCTCCTGGCATGATTAAAGTGCAGGTCTTTGTACTTTTGTCCATTAATCTGGTGCACTTGGGCTTTCTAAGGCACTTTTGCAACTGCCTCATGTACACAGACAACCATCTCCTCTAAACTCCCAACACTCAGGCTTGTGAGAGATACTCCTATATCACCGAATTGAAAGATATACAGTGTCCAGTGAAGACTGGACTAGCTGGTCAAGAGGAGAAGGGTCATCACCTGCAACACACCACATGGAACTCATACCCCTCCAGAACACCCACTATCACAGATCTGACATACAAACAATGACCACACACCCACCTTCACAGAGGCACTCAATAGACATATACCCAAACAGCGAAGACCACCAAGGCAGACACCCACTCGACCACAACACAGCACAAACCAAAGGATGCATATCTCACCTACACAGTGTGCCCCTCAACCAAAGCCACAAAGGCTAACCACCTTGCCTGATACAGTAATCATAGATGGCTCAATAGTGAGGCGCACAGATGTCCCACTCACTAGGTTGAACATGGAGGAGGTAACAGTCAGCTGTCTATCAGGTGCCAGAATCTAACACATAACACACCCAGTCAGGTCACTCCACAACAACTACAAGTATCACTCTGTCATTGCCCATTTCTGTGTGAATGACCTGAGATGCACCTCCATGGACTATATGAAAAGAGACATGGTGGAGCTCTCAGATTTTGTGGGCCAGGCAGGTATGACAGTAGCTCTGAGCAGTATACTACTGTCGCCCAGAGTGATACCTCAATACAAACAACAAATGATTGACTACAACAACTGGCTTAAGTGTATGGTGTCACTCTCATGGGATACAGTATCTGCTTGGAATGACATGATTGACAGACTGCAATGGCTTGCCAGAGATGGCCTGCAACTGTCATCTAGCTAACTGTCCTTCCACCCCTATAGTGCCTTTTTAGATGGTGTTCCAAATCAAATTAACACCATAACAGCTATACATAGATGCAATCCGAGAGTCATGCTGCTCAATACTAGATGTATACATCTCAAGATGCAGCCACTCGAAGCACTTCTCAAAATAGAGAACATTGACATTTGTGCTGTATTGGAGACCTGGTTTACATCAGCACACAGCACCCCTGCACTGCCAGCCTATAACTCATTTCACACATGTCTGCTCCAGAACATGGACAACAGCTCCAAAAGTGATGGTGTCTCCATATTAATAATGGATATGCACACATCCAGAGTAGTATCCCAACAGAATGCATCTGAGATAGTTCAGGTACACATAAAACAAAAAAGAAAAAAGTGTCAAAATGCTGAGTAATCCACAAACTGGTAGGAAGGAGAACAAAAGAACTGTTTATTCACAGATTAAGTGCTTTCACCCTATGTCCATAGGGCATCCTCAGAGTAAATTAACACAAAAAAAACACTACGTCTGTACAACTCTAAAATGCAACATGCCCACTACTAATTATAAAATGCTGTGCCAATTAATTCTTAAAAAAAAAAATAGTTAAAAACAATCGAACACACTAATAAATGTACTATAATATTAAATAACTAGATGACTAAATAAAAATATATATATATAACCATGCACAAATGAATATACATATACATAAATATGTGCAAATTCTGCTATAAGTAAATAAGTTAAGTTAAAAAACTTGACTAACAGAAGTGTATGAAAGAAACATATATGTATTTTAAAGCTGCATATGTGACATTACAAAAAAGGGGGGTTATTATAAAAGAGACATTATTTCTAGTGGTCACCACTTTTTTTAGAAAGGGTGATGTTAACCTATACTTACAGAATTTGGAGTTAGAATGGCAATTGAGGACAAATGCCACTATATCTCCAGGTATTAATGATAATATATCATTAAGTTCTGTATTGAAGTTAAGCGCATTGCAGGTTTAAGGTGACCACTAGAAATTATGTCTCTTTTATAATAACACCCCGCCTATTTTTTTGGGTAATTGAAAACAGTTTGCATTGCCAACGGCCATATATTTGGTCATTGGCATACCTACAGATTAGGGTACATGTTTTTATTGGAGCTGTCATGGCTCCATTTTCATTTTTGCAAAAATGTATTCAGCTACTAGCCGAATACATTTCTGCACCTTACACCATTCCTGCATGGTTACCTGCCTCCTTCCTGGATCACTGTTTAACCTCATTTGCATGGTTTTCACCAGCAAATGAGGTAATTAGCATCCTGCATGGGTTTCCATGCAGGAACAGTGTCGGTTCTCCTGTGTACGTCAAAACTGCATGTTCCTGGATTGCTCTGCAGTCATATTCTGTGCAGGAGTGGCTACACTGCTCCTGCATGAAAAAAATATATTTGTGAATCCCGGGGTAAGTATCCATAAATAAAACAAAGTTGAGATAACACTAACTGCATAGGGTGAATGATTAAAAACTCAGTGTAAAAGAATTAGTATTAAAAATTAAATTAAATTAAAAATTAAGAATTAGAATTAGATCTATGAAATGTAAAATAAATATGATAAAACAAAATTTCCTTAGTTTAAAAAAATCAGTAGAATAATTAACTTGGTAGACTACTGATATTTTAGTATAAGATACAATTAAATATCTTATAATGTCAAATTTTGAATGTATAAGACCCTGGAAAAGGTATGTGGTAAAAGAGTAGTCAAATAAGATGTAAGACAGAATCCCAGCATGCTATTACAATCAACTTCCAGTAATAATTAAAAGCATCAAAGTTTCTTAGCTTCTATGATCCATAAATATCCTGTATATTCCCCAAACTGCAGACTTACTGTACATAATGGGATTCAGAAAAGTTTCTGTGATGCAGAAGCCTTCGGTCCAAAGGTTTCTGTATCACAATAAGACTAAATCATTCTGATATTGCTCTCCTGCTACTGCCTTACAGTGGAACTGGACATATCAAGGACAGCGGTCTTGCTAGTTAAGCCACATGCAAATGTAGCAGTGTGGAGGAACAGCTAGAATGCTGTTAGATATAAAGACATAGACCAGTTGTGGTGGTGCTGCAGTAGCGTTGTCGCCTCACAGTAAGACACTGTCCGGTTTGATTCTCAGCTAGAGTGTCTTCTGCATGCAGACATGTGTGAATGGGTGTACCTTCGTTGAAGGTTGTGCGTCAGGGCTGGTATCTTGGCACGTAAAAGCCAACTACCAATGATTAGTGGATGGGAGTTCCACTGTGGTGACCCCTAACTGGGAAAAGCTGAAAGACACAACAACAACCAAGGCTAATCCTTCTGATAGGGTTTGTAAATGGTAGGCAAAGTTTAAGCCATCTTAGGAACTTTAGAATTTACTTGTAGGGACTATACAGAACACCAGTGATCATTAATGATATGGTTCTTTCAAATTGCGGAAGTAGTAAAGTCATTTATTGCCACTAAATGGAAGTCACCAGAGGCTCTTGGAAAGAACACTTAATGTCCATTGCTACACTTCTCATTTAGCTTTGTTTTTCAGTCAATTTCCTTTCTGGTTGTGCTTCTCACACTACAGGTTCAAGTAGTTTAAAAAATTGAAGACTATAAAGTTTTTTGATGTTTTAGTTTTATTATTCTACCTTGTTATATTTATTTATATATATATATATATATATATATATATATATATATATATATAAAATAATGTATATATGTATCTTTGTGTATATATAAATATATATATATATATATATATATATGAATATATGGGTCTAGGACATTTCACTGAATGCACATTTCACTAAAACTCAAATGACTGAACATAAATCACTGAAAGCACAATTCACTGAAAACTCAATTCACTGAAACACATTTCCGTGAAAGTTATACATGGCCTTTTCCCCACTGTAGTGCGACCCTGGAGTAAGTATATATAGTAAGGGGGGTGTGGGTGACACAGCCCCCCACATTGGGGGTGTCAGGGGCACTGCACCCCACATCGGGGGTGGGGGGGCATAGCCCCCACATATTTTAAGTATATATTATGTTTGGGAAAGAGTAATATATATATTGGAATTGCAAGTATCCATGTATATAGTTCAAAATATTTAAAATATGTGGGGGGCTACGCCCCTCACCCCCCCTACTATATATACTAACTCCAGGGTGACACTACAGTGGGGAAAAGGTCATATATAACTTTCAGTGATATGTGTTTCAGTTTTTGGTGAATTGAGCTTTCAGTGAAAAGTGCACACTAATTTGACTTTCAGTGAAATGTGCATTCAGTGAAATGTCCTAGACCTGTATATACATATAGGTTCACAAATTAGTACTAGGCTAACTGCCCTTACAAGCAATTTTAAGCCTAGCTAATAATTCCCTGTGAGATTCAAACCCTGTACCTTGTGTTTGCAAGGCAAACACCTTAACCATTAGGCCACCCTCCGAGTCCCTTATCTCTCTCTCTCTCTCTCTCTATATATATATATATATATATATATATATATATATATATATATATATATATATATATATATATATATATATATATATATATATATATATATATATATATATATATATGTGTGTGTGTATGTATATATATATATGTATATATATATATATATATATATATATATATATATATATATATACATATATATACATATATATATATACATATATATATACATATATACATATATATATATACATATATATATATATATATATATATATATATATATATATATATATATACATATCTATATATATATATATATATATATATATATACACACACATCTATATATATATATATACATATATATATATATATATATATATATATATATATATACATATTTATATATATATATATACCTATATATATATCTATCTATATATATATATATATATATATATATATATATACATATATATATGAATCTATGTCACATTAGCAAAATTCCAACTAATAAAAATTCAAAGGATTGAGACAACAACATCGTAATGCCATAAGACCAAACATTTACTTTCCCAAAGTTCAACACATCAAAAAAGACAGCTGCTCATGTTCTGCAGTGCTTGGAGCTTCTAAATGGAGATCACAGTACAGTGAGGATCAGGAAATGTACCCTTTCCTCATTGTAGAACAATCTCTGAGTTGGTATATATAATTTGCAGGGGGTGTGATGGTTTATGCAGGAGGGCTTGCTCCTCTGCAAAATGTTATAGAAGGTGCATTTTTGTGTTTTTTTAAACAGCTGCTGTTTCGCTGTTTTGAACTTTGGGAAAGTAAATGTTCGGTCTTCTGGCATTTCGGTGTTGTTGTCTCAGTCCTTTGAATTTTGATTATTTGGAATTTCAGTAATATGACATAGACCTATATATATGTATATGGGTCTACTTTGAGTCACTTAAAACTCATTTCACTGAAATTCACTTCATCCTCAAAAAATTGCTGAAAGCTCAAATCATTGAAAACTCATTTCACTGAATGTAAGTACTGTTGGGGAAAAAACATATATGCCCTTTTCCCCACTGTAGAGTGATCCTGGAGTTAGTATATATATATATATATATATATATATATATATATATATATATATATGTATAGTTAGGGGACATGTGGGAGCACCATCCGCCACATTGGGGAGTGTGCGAGGCATAACCCCCACCTACTTAGCTTTTCTATTTATGAATTTGATTTCATTGAAAGCTAACAATACAAAACCAAACGTAGGTGGGGTGCTACACCCCCTCACACCTCCAAATGTGGGAGGCTGTGCCCCGCACACACCCCCTAACTATATAAGTAGGTGGGGTGCTACACCCCCTCACACCTCCAAATGTGGGAGGCTGTGCCCCGCACACACCCCCTGACTTTATATACTAACTCCACGATTGCATTACAGTGAAATGTGATTCAGTGAAATTAGTTTTCAAAGATGTGAGCTTTCAACAATTTGGTGTGAGTTTTTTGAAATTCAGTGACATGAGTTTTCAGTAATGTAATATATATATATATATATATATATATATATATATATATATATATATATATACAGACAATGATTCATTTACAGTAACAGTTCATTCTAGGCAATCTAAACCAACATCTTTTGATCTGATACTTTGATTATCAGCTACTTGCGTATATTATGCTTATACTAATAACTTGCTATGTATGTTGATTTTCATTCTGAGATGTTACACCTGTATCACATAGCTGAGAACGTGTCATACCATTATAAAACACTCTCCTGTTACTGCAATTAGCATGGAACTAAAGCTTATACACGTTTGTAGGTAGTGAGGCATTGAGGTATAGTCTTTCATGACATTATGGCAGGAGTTTTCAATTTAAGAAAATTTTCAAGGGGCAGTGATTATCATCAAAATGAAAGGCAAACTACAGACATATATTTTTTGGATCAAACCATATATAGTTTTGTTTATCGAAATAAGATTTACAGTGGTAAGATAAGCTGTATGTATACCTCTTCCTATAAGTACAATTCCCAGTGTAGAAATTATAGCATCTGGCTAAATGTATGGCTATACTGGTGCTGCATTTGTTATGTTATCTGTAGTGTCATGGAAGGTGTACTCCCTGAGTATATTACAACCACATCCCATCACCTAGTATCAAAACAGGCCCTACACCATCCTATATAGAGGTGAAGGCAGAATGGAGTGACCATGTCCCTGAGCTGTGTCAATGCCTGCCATACTTGGGTGTGTACAACACCTGCCGGCATTACTGCGACCAACCCTCTACCAACCATATCGCCATATCATATACCTGCTGGTGTACTGATACCTGAGGCATACTATCATGCTACACTTCTGTGCACATGTATACTGCACCCATGGTTACTATGGTATGCATTCATACACACATGGCTTGTGTTTAACAGTAGTAGCACAGTAGGTCAGAGGCAGGAACGTTTTGCTCCAAGGAAAATTAAGTCCTGCTGCATCAACTCAAAAGCAATAGGCAGTACCTGCTGTGGAGATGGTGTGCTCACCAGTACTTCTGAGACCAAATGTAAAAAAACACCTGTCTATGATATCAATATCGTGGGTGGGTCCGACTGCTCTATCTTACAGTGATATGTTTGTTAGTGGCATACTTTGCCATGCATAGGACATGATCACAGCCAGTCTGGGGTCAGATGACTGAGATGCAGGAATTATTGGAGTTGCTGAATAGTGATGATGTGAATTTCAGGACAATCACTGGAAATGTGGACGCTGGCATGAGATGTGATAAGACTTTATGAATATCAGTAGGAGAGGCACGAAGTTAGTAGCATATTGAGATTTACTATCATACACCACATCTATAAATAGACTATACATGGGGCACTGCTATGTAAATTTTATTGCATTGTAGGAACACATGGTGTGAACTAACAGAAGCAGAGCAGTGGAAGTGTTCGCACCTTGCACAGTTTGCTATTTACAGACAGTATACATGGCACAGGATAAACTGTAACATGAATATTGGTTTACAGTGCGGTGGTTGTTTTGTTCTTTATTCACAGAGCTAAGCATAAGAATACAGGCATCCACAAGTGCTAAGGCTGGACAAGGCTCTAAAGCTGGGGTTAATAAGGACTATGAAACAGAGATACTGGAGTGACTAACCATGGACACAGTGCCACTGTCTGTCTTCATTCTATGGGAACATGTTCCCATTTTGTTAGGTGAAGCTGTGGGCCCCTGAAAAGATGTGGTGTTGCCCACAGTCTGTGTACTCACTGTCCCAGTGTGGTAAGGATACCCTACCATTCTGCCCATCCGTGATGCAGTACCTGGAGCATATAAAGTGTAGACTGCATCTAATGTGGTTATACCCACTGCAGCACAGACCTAAAGGTAGCTTGTTGATATTACTTGCCACAACTGACCCCTAACCTGTGGGTGGAATTCAGGATCACCATGCTGATGTGCATGATTATTGTATAGGCACAACCTCCGCAGTTGCTTTCTGTGTAGGTTCTGTGAGGTTTTCACCAAGAGCTGGTAGGAGCTGCATTAGGGTCTGGAATCTAAGGAAGCTGTCCTGATGGGCTGAGAGAGGGCTACAGTGGCACACTGGTGCCATGCCCACATCTCTACAGAGAAGTGTCAATGCTGCTAGTATTGTCCATGTAAGACATATGTCCAGTACCATGGTAGAGTATGTACCTGATGTGACCATGGTAGGAAGAAAAAACAGGGATGACCATTGTCACCTGCAGTAGGGAGGAGGCAATATAATTGGAGGCTGGCATAATGGTGTGGATTGGGGTTGACATAATAGTTAATTTGATTACTTTGGAGACACAAGGTACATAGTTTGATTATCACTGTTGGGAAGATCCTGAGGAACATAACAAAGATGCTAAATGGATAGAAGAAGCAAAAGAAAGAATAAGAAATTTAAAGGTACAGGATATGAAATGGGATGAAGTAACAACCAGAGAGATTGAAACAAAGTTAAGAAAAGCCTCTAATTGGAAAAACCCAGGCCCAGATGCAGTACCGAACTTCTGATTAAAAGTAGTAACATCTTTGCGTGAAGATTTAGCCATGAGTAAGAATTATTTATATGCGCACCCGAACAGACACCAATATGGCTAACAACAGGAAAAACAATGCTCCTACCTAAGAATAAACCTGCAAGCTACCCTAAAAATGATAGACCAATAACTTGCAATGACATATAAACTATACACTGGAATTGATGCCAACAGAGTTTTTAGTCATTTAGAAGAAAACTCAATTATGGTAAAAGAACAAAAGGGCAATAAAAGAAAGTCATATGGAACAAATGATCATTTGTTGTTAAATAAAGCCATAATAGAGAACTGTAAAAAGGGGAAGAATTTAAGTACGGCATGGATTGACTACAAAAAAAAAGCATTTAATAGTATCCCACATTCATGGATAAAAGAGTGATTAAAAATGTATAAGATACACCCTACACTGATCAACTACATTACAGTGACCATGAAACAGTGACAGACCACTTTGTAATTAAGCTATGACAAAGGGCATATTATTATTCAAGGGATAAAAATTCAAAGGGGGGTATTCCCGGGTGACCCCCTGTCACCACTGCTATTCTGCTTTGCCCTTAACCTATTAAGTTGTCTACTTAACATCTTAGGCCATGGCTATAATTTGGCTCCTAGAAAACAACGAAGTGTAAAAGCTTCTCATCTTCTCTTTGTCTATGATTTGAAGCTGTATAGTTCATCAGATGAAGAACTGAAATCACAACTACAAGTTATCAAAACCTTTTCAGATGATACAAGAATGTCATTTGGTCTTGATGAATGTGCAAAAGCAAAGAACATAAGCAAGTTGGAGTGTATAAATATTTGGGAATTGATGAAGGATCAACAATAAAACATGAACAAATATGAATACAACTTAGTAATGAGCAATTTAGAAGACTTAAATTAATCCTGAAAACAGTGCTGACATCTATGAACACAATCTAAGCTATAAACTAGTTTGCTCTTTCTGTCCTAACTTACAGTTTTGAAGTGACTGACTGGCCAAAAAAGGTGCTGGATAGATTAAATAGGAAAACAAGAAGGATGCTTCATACTCATCAAATGATTTACAAAAATCAGTGCATACCAAGATTATATATTCCCCACTCTGAAGGAGGGGTGGGCATCCTTGAGAATAAATCTATGATAACTTCCCTTCTTAGTCAAGCAGAAGCATATAGGCATCAAGCAGGTGTGGAATTCAAACCACAAGTAGATAAAAATCAGGCAGCAACTGAATGTGCCAAAAACAAAAGAAAGAATATAAGGTGAAGGACCAGATGAGAAGGCAAGAAATGTGTAAAATGCATAAATGTAGTTGAAAGTATAGAAATCTTCTGGAAGAGCCTCATGTTGACAAACGCAGGAAAGGTTAAGGAGAGGCAAATTCAAACCAAGAGATGAAAGGTTAATATTGGCTGCACAAGACGGTGGACTATGTACACATTGGTTTACTAAGTCCATTGAATATGTGAGGGAAACAGACAAATGCAGGTTTTGTAAAACAGAATTGGAAACAGTTGCACACATTGTTGCTGGTTGCGACATACTAATGGTAGAAGGACTGTATACTGAATGGCATAACAATGTGACAAGAGTACTGCCCTGTAGATTGTGCAAACATTATGGTATTGAAATGGCTGAAAAACACTGGAAACATGACCCACAAAGCATCATAGAAAATGATGAAGTGTACATCACAGGGGATCATCCATTACCAGCAGTTCAAAAGATAGATGCTAGAAAACTAGATATAGTGGTCCAAGAAAAGAAGATAAAAGTAGCAATCTGTGAACCTGATTATCTCACATCATTGGCAGCAATTGTACCCAGTCATGATTGGCTGGACCCTCATTTGCAGACCTAAGATTAGTCATGGTCCCACAGCCATACCTCATCAATGAGGGAGAGGGCCCTTGTCCAGAATAGACACAGACCTGTAGCTGAACATAATTCTTGCCAGCAGGTGATCCTGATCCATCATTTGCATGCTGCCATAGTGACCGAAGGTCCATGACAATTAGTGGTACCTCCACACTTCATCATGGGGGGGTCACATATGACACAGATTACTCCTCTCACAGAGAACCATATATCCACCTCTGCTGATGTCCACTCCCCCCAAATCTGAGCTGTTGACACTAGAAGTGATTACAAGTATGAGCTGCACCACGGTCCCTTTATTATGTTAAATGTGGAGATGACAGATGCACAGGGTAACCTGAAAATGTATCTACCAACATAGCCTAGTGACACTAGAGCATTGTTTTTTCTTTGTGACACTGCATTATCAGCATGTTCTTTTCAAGGACCATAGTTCTGGACTGGGTGCCACTGCTTTGGCTGCACGGCCATGTATTGTGCTCATCGTTATTGAGGAGAGTCGTATGGCCTATGCATAGTCATCATCCAGAGTATTGTCATCCAGAAAATGCTGTTGCTATGGCACTTGTGCTGGCTATGGGTGGCTGCTCTCTCTCCCTCTCCCCACTGTGTAAATGTTGTCTGGTTGTTTCCTTATGATTAGATTGCATAGTAAGCCGTGAGTCATGATAATTCTGCAAGCAATTTCCAGTTCATGATATAATGTAGTGGCCCAAAGGTGTTGACATAATAGAATCAACCTTTGACAAGATACTTTTCATTTCTGCAGGTGGACTTCACTGTAACTGTTTATCAATATTCTCAATGTTTTTTGGGGGTGTCAAAAGCCATGGCTATTGTGGATATTTGTCTTTGCCTGTAACACACTTTGGGGAGGTTACTACATCAACACAGTGATCTTTAAGTATAGAGCTGTACAGTAGCCACAGTGCCTGCACTTATCTACTAGATGACCCTCTGGAATGTGACCTTGATAGAGATGGTGGTACATCAGTGATGTGTGTCATGTACTGGAATCATCTCAGCCAGAGTGCTTTGCAGGCATGTTAGAATATGGATCTTACAGTATGCATCACACACAAGCCTGCAGTGCAAAGAATGGTAGCCTTTCCTAGTCACATGCCTTTGAGTCAGTGGGTCAGGTGGTGCCTTTATTACGTCATGTGTGCTATCTATGGCACTTGTTACCTCAAGGAGGTGAACAATTTTCTAAAAGCCACATATTGTGATAGGTGGTGGTGGCTGCATTCTTTGGTGTGTTGATGAATACATGCTCCACCAAATGTTAACAGAAATATTTTACTGAACTTGTGCAGTATTTGAGAGGCCTAGAACTTAGAAATACAAATCATGTCTCTTGTTTGTACCCAAAAGGTTCTAGTAGATAGCATGGTTAGCGCTATACATACCTTGGTCACTACAGGTGTAGGCAGGCTGCTCATCCCACCAAAACCTGCATGTGGAAGATATGTATAAACCTGACAATAACTGTTTGACAGTGAAATTATGGTATGTTACATCTGACAGTAGCACTTCTGTTAGTGGTGTAAGCTTCTCCTGCTGTTGCTCATAATTAGCATATGATGATATAGCTATCTGACTGCTGCTGTTACCATCAGCATTCTGTCAGTCTGCGACTGTGATTACTTTGTCGTGCTTTGTATTCTGTTGTCTGGCACTAGCTGGGCATCCATGGTAAGGCACACGTCTGTGAATCATTATTGTCTTAGCCTTGTACACATTTGCATATCATTATCCCCTCATTTCCCTACACTAGGTCATTTACATGCTGTTATGTACTCTTTGCATACATCCGAGGCTGTATCCAAAACAGGGGTGAGGAGAAGAGTATCGCACAAAGCAATTTCTCCATGCCTGCATTCAACAGGTATGGCTCTGTCACACTGGGGAGTGCCAGAACCCTACATCCATTTACAAACTGGTAATAGGTTTGTCTCAACAAAAACAATTCAGCACCAAATGGCTGGCCAACATAAAAGGCAGAAAACATTGAATACTTTGCACTTTTGATGAGATGAAATATCTGCCTGTATGTAGAGTAATTACTGCAGCCAATACCTCATGTGAAGCTATACCATCTCTGTACTAAGTTCCACACAAAGGCTGACAAAGAATGCAGTTTTTGTGTGATGGGAGGGTGCGGGTCAGTTTGTTGTTTCTTGGATGGGCTCCTCAATTGATGGAAAACAAGTTGACACAAATATTACATTTTCTTCAGTTAATGTCCCATCTGTTGGAGAGGAATATTTCATGACTACAGTCAATAAAGCAGTTTAAATGGCAAGCTGAATAATTATAAGCACTGAGAGACAGCACATACTGAGCTCCAGTTCTATCTAAAAAAAAACAGAGTACATCTTAAAATATTTTGTTAAATGAAAACTGTTTATTTTACTGACTATACAGTTTTATCGCAAAAAGTTGATGTCATTTCTCAAATTTGTGGCTGCTTAATGCTCCACTTGCTAATGGGAAATATGTAATTCTTTCTGAATAGGAGACAGAATTGTTTGGATAATGGAGTCATGATTTTTCACGCAGATACAGGTTGTCCAACTACACTCTGAAGAATGGTACTGCAACTCCTGTGGAATGTTTGTTAGTAAGTATAGATTCTGGTTCTAAATTTTTCCTCAAGATGTGGTGATCAAAGTGGTGCTAATAAATAGCCCACAGAAATTTTGATGGAAACTGTTAACCTCTACCCTTTAAAGAACACAGACAGGTATTTATTCCATAAAAGATGACATATAACAGCAATTTCTCCCCATATCCTGATCTTGCTTCTATAACAGAGTGCCATTCAAGTATATGAATCTCAACAAACCAAACCTTAACCAGATTGTCCAACTGTATCAAGATTGCTAAAATAACTATCTATCTATATATATATCTATATATATATATATATATATATATATATATATATATGTATGGGTCTGCTACCGGAGATCAAAATTACACTATTTCAAAATCCAGTAGTAGATGCCCACTAACGCGAAAGTGCACTTCACCGAAAGTGCACTTTCGCAAATACGACTAGACTGAGCGGACAATGTCCTCCACTGTGGTGCGGTAGTCACGGACCTTAGGGTTAGGGCTTGGGTTAAGGATAGTGGATAGCCCTACTAGCTGTCCACTATCCTTAACCAAAGCCCTAACCCTAAGGTCCATAACCATTCGCTCAAGTGGTGTTCGCGAAAGTGCACTTTCGGTGAAGTGCACTTTTGCGTTAGAGGGCATCTACTACTGGATTTTGAAATAGTGTAATTTTGATATCCAGTAGCAGACCCGTATATATGTATAGATATATATATATATATATATATATATATATATATATATATATATATGTATGTATACATAGATAAATATAGATATATAGATAGAAAGATATAGATATACATGTAGATAAGAGATATAGATATATAGATATAGCTATATAGATACAAAACTATCATTATTAATCTCCCATTTTTCACACTTTTTTACAATAGGTTGAGTTTCCCATGAATTGTCCCCACATCTCTTGATTGCGAACTAGTCTCCTAGTTTTTCAACAATCAGGCCCAGCTGTTGCAGGTGATCCTTAATGCAACTCGTATCTCATGACAACATGTTTTCATCTGCTCTAGCCTTCTTCTTGTCTCTCTAAAATCAGGTTCAGTAAATCATATTATGCTTTGCTGTTTTTTCCTTTGTTTCCAAAACATCACAAACTGTTCACCTTCATTTCTGTATAGATACTACAGTAAATATGGCTTTAACTTTGATGTCCTTATTTTGTCTCACCAACAGTGTGCATCTTGCTATCCATCTCAGACATTTCATCTCCTTCTCCTCAAGGTCGGCCATCACTTGCCAGGTTGGATCACTCTTTTTTATACATTACATGTTAACTTTTTTTGGCATTCTTTGTCACATACTACCTCTGATAACTTTTGTCCACTGGCTGTTCATCACCAGTCAGATTTCCCTTCTCCTCAACCATGCTAAAAAGAAGCTGTTAAGCTGTTCCTGTTTTTCACTTCTGTCTCTATTTTTAGCCTCTCCTGAGTTTTCCCTTTACTGTCATGACCATTGTACTGTTTGAACTCAAATGTATTGCATGTGCATCCAGTTTTTTTATGCCATTCCCCTATCATTTCATTAACTTCCTGTTTAGAACCTGCTTATAGTTGCACATCATTTGCATAAAGAAGCTTTGTTGATCTGCCCCCTATGACTTATTTGCTTTTGAGTCCATCACTAGTATGAATAGCTGTTGGCTAAGAGCAAAGCCATGATGCACACCCACTCCCGCTGAGATCCCCCTCTTTAAATCCAAACACTGTTCTACAAATGTTTTTATGATGACTTACTATACTTTTAACTTTCTATATAAGACTTGAGGCATGTTCGGAAGGGTTCTTTGTATTGTAACTCTACTAAGCAGAGGCACTAATTATAATTCATTCTATAGTGCTGATATTCACAGGATCATAGGATCATAGGAGATTACTCAATTATCAACCCCGAGTTCATTCTAAGCCTAGCCATTTCAACCCAATGTAATACCATAGCAGTTCCAGTCAATGCCGAAGATTGCATTTAGTGAAGACTGCCCATTTCCAGGAGGATTGTGGGTGCTCTCTCTGCTAAGAATTTATGGGGCCCCAGTCACTCATCCAGCTTCCTCTTGAGCAGTGTCATAGAGGTGCTCTGTTTCATATGAATTGGTAGCCTGTTCCAAAGAAGTGGTAGTCGCTGGGAGACAAATCTGTCCCTCCAGCATGTCCTATTTAAGTTTCAGGCCATATTTATGCCCCTGGAGTGGGTAGCCCTAGACCCACTGGATTTATGCATATGAGGTAAGTTCATTAGGTTTGGGTCTTGAGTTGCTCTGTAGGCCAGGCATAAGTCTCCCTAAGATGTCTGTATGATACAGAGTATAGTGACAGGTATATTAATCGGTCCATGAAAGGCACATGCTGGAGGCCCTTGATCTTCTTTGTTAGAAACCTCTGAGGTCTCTATAATTGCTGTAGATGCTTAATATGGTACATACCAAATGGGGCATTATACTCAATTAAGAGCCAGATAAATGCTAAGTATAGGGGCATTATAACGTCTTTTGTTCTCGAGGTGATGCCTTTACAAATCAAGTGAGCTACATGGAAAGCTTCCGTTGCAATGGTAGGCATGTGGTGATCGAAGTTAAGGTCATGGTCAACCTGTGATGCCAGGTCCCTTACCACTTCATGGGCATTTACGGTATTGTTATTGATTTGATAGTGTGAAAGGGACATTGTTTGGGCTGAAGGGAATAATGATGCATTTTTTTTGCATTCAGTTTGAGACCATGACTAATACACCAGTTGTTGGTCTGTGTGAAACGATCCTGGAGTATACTGACATCATCTGGGGATTCAATAATTGCACCCAGATTGTAGTCGTTTGCAAACTCGGTCAGCCACAACCCTTTAGGTTTGACCTGAACTTATGAGAAGTATATACAAAATGGTAGGGAGACCAGCACTAACCCCTGTGTCACCCCGCTGGTAAGAGGTCTGCTGGTTGATGTGGAGTCACCCATTTTGATATTGTATGTCTGGTTTGTGAGCCAGTTGGCAACCCATCTTACAATTAAGGGGTTTACATTCAGTTTGCTAAGTTTTTCAGTATTGTCTGAATGTGGGATTGTGTCAAAAGCTTTTGCAAGTCAAGGTATACTGTGTACACATATTTGCCCTCATCAATGGCCTTGGCCACACTTTCAAAGAATTCCACCAAATTTAACAGGCAGGATTTGCCCTTCATGAAGCCAAATTGGGTAAGATCCAGGGTTTGGAGGTCACCTGTAATTCCCTGGGTCTGTTGCTAGGCCATCTTTGTGGAGGGGAATAACTGTAGCTGTTCTCCATTCCGCAGTAACAAAGCTTTTGTTTAGGCTATGACTAAAATAGGTATTTAGTGGTGATGCTAGTTCATGTTTTAGCCTGTTTAGGAGACAACCTGGGATGTCATCTGATCCCATACAATCCGTGTTGTTTGATTTGGACAGGGCACCTGTTATGTTTATTAATTCACATACCATTTTAGCATGCATTTGTTATTTTTAATATAAAATCTTAAATATCCTGAGCTGTCAGAATTACTTTTCATCAGGAAAACATTCTGTTAAAGCTTGGTGTCTTGCTTAGTGGCAAGCACCTAAATATCTAACAGTGGTACTATGAATGTGGAATCACATCCTGGCATCAGTTTTGGAAACATATTGGGTAAGGCACATTTCTTTGTCATGAAAGGTTAAACATCATTACTGGTATGAGTGCTGGAAGGACTGACTGTAGCACAGACTTATCAGGTAAAAATAATAAATTATTCCCAGGCATAGGGCAAAAGGATGGACTATGGAACATTGCAAAGAAGATGTAATCATGGCTTAGACTGGAGACATACTGTTTTGATCTGACACAAAATACATCCTAGACATGTGGCTACACACAAACTAAGCAGATATATCCCTTGTTTTCATAGTATACTTAGCAGATAAGGAGAAGGCAGTGGGATTAGTGTCATTTACAGAAAAAAGATGTATTCCTTTACAGTTTGGGGACCCCAGAGTACGAAGCTGACATCCCTCCCTCCTCCTCTGAATATTTTCCAAGTTGGGGCCCTTAAAACCATGTCAGAAAACTGTGAATGGCAAGCACACAGTAGCCAAGAAACTGAAATGAGAGGAAACAGTCTTGTAGAAATTCTGGTAGAGTATCATATAGATCAGCATGAGTTCAGTCTAACAATGGTCCCTAGCAAAATGCACAATTTGTGCTTCTGTAAAGTAAGTGCTTGGAATGTCTTTAACAATATACTTGCATGTACTGCAAATTAAATGGAGACAGAAAAACACATATACTTGTATATGCAGTAGATGTTGACTTTGCAGTCTAGAACAAGCACATTTTGATAGCCAGCTATATACTTACCACCTTCAGCTATGGACAGGACATCTATTTGAAGAAAAGAAAATATTACTGTTAGTTTTGGCATGTATCAAGGAAGAAAATATTTATAGATTTCAAACAGCAAAAAAACAGAAGAGGAAATTCAGAACAACATATGAAGGAGTAGCTAAGGATTTGTGATACAGGCAAAGCTGTAATTAAGCTGTTTCTCAATCAAAATATGACTTCAGATTCAGTTACATTCACAGACCTTGTACATGTCTGTATGAAATACATTTTGAGTTATGAACAGCTATAATCTTTTGAAAATGTTTTTGCAATAATACTTTTACTGAAAATATATATGTCCCATTCAGTGCACATCAGCACTGACTTATTTTCATTCAAATGATTTCTAACAACACAGAAAAATTGTTTAATAAGCCCATGATAAAGGATGATAGAGTGTTTCCTCCAGATATCCCTACATACCAGATAGATCTTTCCCTATTTTATACCTTAAAGACAAAACTTGGTCTTAAAACTGACACTGAAGTATGTTACATATAATCAAAGTATATTTTATCCAACTAGGATGTCAGATTCCTCAATTTATGCTTATTATAATGAAATGTATTTTTAGTTTTGTAATTTTTAAATGTCTTATTGCCTGGAATTACACATTTTTGGAGTACTTCCAGGTAGAAGAGATTGAAGCACTTGTCACAATAATGTTTACACACAATTATACCCTGCCATCAAAAATGTTTCTTTGTGTTACCAGATATATAAATAGTATTCAGAGTGAAATACAAAAGTAAACCAAATGAAATTATGCATCCATGTTATAGTTCATAGGTTCATAGGTAGGTACTAGGCTATCGGCCCTGGGGCCTATACAAACCCAGCCAAAAAGGTACCCTGGCTTTTGCCCAAGAAAATTATTTTCCTGTGCCACTGTCGAGCAGAGCCACAGAGGTAATCCCCAGGGTGAATTTCCTATTTCCCATCCAATCATCAAGATTTTTCTTGAAGAGTGCTAATAAGGAGCTTTGTTTGATATAGATAGGTAGTTTATTCCAAAGTATGGGAAGTCTCTGGGACAGGAATCTATCCCTCAGGCATGTTCTGTTTATTGTGGTGACAAGGTTTAGGTCCCTAGAGTGTATAGCTTGGAGGGAATGGGATTTCTTTAAGTGGAGCATGGGTTTGACATAGCTTTGTATGTTAGGCAGAGATCACCTCTGAGTAGGCGATATGTGACGGAGTAAAGCTGGAGTTTTTTTAGATGGTCTGTATAGGGCATCTGTTTGTGGACAGTAATCCTCTTTGTGAGGTATTTCTCCGACCTTTCCAGTTGTTGTAGATGTCTTGTGAGGTTTGTAGTAAGAGGTTAAATAGTTATTTTGTGATACTGATAAACATACAGCATACCATCACTGAACTATAGTATTATAAATAAATTGTACTAGTTAAATCCTTCTGTAACTATCCTAGCAGCAAAATCTAAAGCTACAATGTAGCACTAACTACTGCTCACCTAGTGACCAGATACTAATAATGTTGTCATTGTTCAATATTAGTAGAGAGAAAAAGTAGGTAAGTGCATCAAGGGAGAATAAAAATAACACAAACAAGATTAATTCTGAAACTTTATATCACTCACATCACCTCTTATTTATATGTGCTGGAGAATGAATGGACTTCTTTAAAAATTTCAGAACTGTCTTTTTGACTCTTTTCACATGATGATTATTTCAAACATCAGAAATTCTGTGTCCAAAAATTCCTACAGTTTTCTATAAACAATCACTTGACATACTTATTAGTCTGAGAACCATAGCTCAATTTCTGGTCAATCCATTCTAAAGCAGGAATATCAATAGTTGTACATTCTTTTGTAACAGTAAATGCCCATCAAGAAGGTGAGATAGACCCCTGGATTCATGAAGCTCGGTGCAAGGCCGGTGTAAGGCTTGCACTGGCCATGCAGCGTATAACTGGCGTAGCAGTGCCACATGCATAGTAATGAGTGTGCGCCGCAACCACAACCACGTGCATAGGGCACGTGCGCGAGTCCAGGGAGCCTAACTAGGTTGCGCTCGTAGGCGTGGCCAAGTCGGCAGGCGATGAGCAACCTAAAGTGCTGACTCTTACAGGCCGCCTGCATTAGTAACCACACCTACCAGTGTCCGTGGATAATGAAACGTATGCAAAGTATGCAACATAGTACCCGTCCACACAAAATGGAGAACCAAACATAAATGCACAAAGTACAAAATGTTCCCGTGCATGGAACAAAGGATACTTGGAATACTGTGTCCATCACGTATTGCACTGTCAGCAGTCATACCCAGTGGAGGTGTACTGCATCATGTCAGCACGCCGCAAATACACACGACTAGCCCCATGGGCATGGTCACCAGCAGTCCCACAGTGGTAGTGATAGTACACAGCTGGGCAGTCGTGGCCATATAACAACCACAAAGAAACTAGACATCCCAAACATACACAAACATGTGTATAGTAAAATGTGCTAGACACAGCAACGTAACCGTCACATACACATAGGATGGCGTATGCCGAATCGGAATATCCAGAAGCAGAACCCATGCATGCAAATGTAATACACAACAACCCCTTCATAGCACGTAACCCGCACCCATGTCCGAATGTCCACCTAATCCAGCTAGCAGTCTTGCACAGCTGCACACCTACACAGAGCGGGTATACCCCATATGTAGTAGGAAGTATTGTCCTAGGCAGTGACAGGCGTGCAAATATGTACCCCACATATGTCAACATCCCATCCCAGGTACTGAAATCCAAACGGCTGCATGTGAATGCATCGGCAGAATGTGTACATCCCGCGTGTGGTTACTGACCTGTCGAAACCCCATAGGTGTTCACACACCACGGTGTCCATAACTGTACACATCTGGACAAAGCAGTATGTGCAGCCACGGTACTGATGATTAGCTATGCAGACATGCCAAACACAATACACAGGGCGGAACAGCCGTCCACCAAGCAGGCCACCCCAGCAGGGTTGCCACATGCACAGATTGTCAAGGTGGGACATCACTCGTAGATATGTGTGGATCTGTATGGTAAAACACCTACGGCCAATGCAAAGGATAGAATAACACGTATATGCCAGAATGAACGGTTATTGCATAGCATGTGAATAGCTTAAGCTATCCAATATAATAGTCATGTGTACCAGATACAAAATGCCTGTAACATGCAAGTAGTAATGAAGGTAAGAAATACACTACTGTGTTAATATCACAGGACATATGGCACGTGTCAAGTGTCCACGCAGGACACAAATGTCCATAATGGGGCCTCCCCTGCAAAGAGGACAAGTGCCAACCCCACCCCCCACTGAAGTATCGGCAGTATAAATACAACCCAATGACACACCAACACCACCGTCCAACCCATGACAGCAACAAAAGCTGGACAAAGACTAACACGATGCGTGCACAAATAGGGACACGTAATCGGTGCTCTCACAACCTTCAACAGGCCACCGAATAATAGTATGTACATACGCATGAAATGCTGCGAAGGATGTGTGGTAGTCCCCAGTATCACAGAGGTACGTACACATATACACTGTAACCGTCACATATGTTCACTGTAACATAGCATACCTGCAGGTAATACATAGTTCAGTCATGTGCTACATAAATATTCACATATGAATGATGACAGGGGATAGACAATTGTGAATGGGAACAACGCACAACATGGAATATGTATGATAACCGGCACCACCCACATCATTGTATGCCAACAGCATAAGCTATTGTCGGTTGTCCAAACACCCGTGTCTGTAAACACGGATTGAATATTATAGCAATAACCCATGCCTGGGTGTGGGTAATGCTGGATATACCCACGGTTGGCATGGTGCGGTCCTGAGGGCGAAGCCTGAGGGACCAAACAAAGGCAACCGTGGGTGAATACAACATTACCTACACCCAGAAGTGGGTTATTGCTATTACACCATGACATCATTTAAGAAAATAAACTATTAATCCCCTTACATAATGGCATAGTATAATGCCTGTCTGCTGCCCATCCGCAGATGTCTGGCATCCGCGGCGGTGCTGATGTACTGCGCGAGATGTCCGTTGCTAATGTCAAAACTGTCTCGCAATGTTAAACCCCGTTAACATAGCAAAACACTACAAAAAAGCAACGGAGAGCTTGCTGTCGCCGTTGCTTTGTTTTACAACCTGTCTCGCTATGTTAAATGTGTGTAGCATAGCGAGACTGCCTCAAAGTAAGCAACGGACATCTCCGTGGCTTATTTAAAGCTGTCATGCTATGTTAAACCCATGTAACATAGCAAGACAGGTTTTAAATACCGAGGTATACTAATGGAAATAGGTCCAGGCGACCGGACCATTTTCCATTACTATAACGAGATTTACAACGGGCACGCTGGCCAATCAGCGTGCACAGTTTGGAATAATGGGGGGTTATGGTATAATAAACATGGACAAACCATGCCCATGTGCCTCGTCTGACATTCGTACATGGGCAGGGCAGTTCTGTACACTAGGCGGACAAGACCAAACCCAGAGCACCACAGGAACACCCTGACAATCAAAGACCTGTATGCATTGGGGCTATAAGCCTCTGTGATCTGAATATCCCTGCAGTTGCACCATATGCATCCTGGGTCAAGAGCATTAGGGAATAGGGAATGTGTAACATGTAGTACCACACTTTTCCCAGCAGAAGAATGGATGCCTGTGACGTAAGTGAGTGCAGGGGGGGGGATATGTTAATGTAGCTATGTACCATGGGTATGCATATAAATGAGACAGAACACCAAACGTGTAGTGGTCACAGCAACCGGCCAACGTGAATGTAGTCCCGTTTGAATTATGACTATAGAACATATAAATGTGAACGTGTAATTAATGCGTCTGTGCCGCAAAGACAGTTACATATGTAAAAGTGAAAGTGTGTTCCGCATACGTCCGTTAACCGGATCAGAGATATGTTACTGGAACTGTCACAACTAATACAGGCCACGTAAGTACACAGACTCAGTAAACATATGTAACCCAGAATACGGATATGCACGTGTGCCTGCGCGTAACCCACAATAAGGAAATGCAAGTGCGCCTGTGCGTGTGTGATCCGCTAACAGCAGAGTAACTTAATGGTGTTTCCCCCACGTTAGTTATACATGTCTCAAAACTGTCAGCCTCTGAAAGTATGGAACCGGACAATGCCATGCAAAGTACTGGTACAAATAGTGAGAAACACATGATATGTGCTAAGACAAACATAGAAAGTGGATAGAATAACGGGTGTGTTAGTAGCAAGGATTGACGAAGGGTATGCATTTGTAACCTGACCTACTTGTCAGAAGGTGCCACCATAAGTCTCACATGAAATGCCAGCAAATTGCCAGATAGACACAGATCAATGTAAAACACACCTAAGATAAAGGGTCAACCATCCGTACACTCTGCCAGTATCTGTACAGTGGAAAGGTATGGTATGGTTATAGATGTGTATACACAGATAATCCACAGACATTAACAAAGCAAGTTATGAAACGAGGAGTTTACATGTATATATGTACACACAACAGACCTATGTCCCGTATATATGACACATGGATATAAATATGCCAAGTAATAGATAATATGGGTAGTCAAACAGACATCCACGAATGGGGAACATACAGCAGCAGTCAAAATCACTGGCCAGAAAGTGACAGTCCAGCAAGTTCTACACTTTAAACATGCACACTGGTGTCCATTGTAGGGCTCCAAAAATGTATCCATTCACAGCACCTGCTACGATTGGCCAAAGAAGTGACACCCGCAAATATGAATCAGCTATACATGCACTAAAAGCAGGTTCAAGGGTGATGACACATGTGTCCATGAAATGCAGGACATATGAACAGATATCCCTAGAGTGGGGAGTGCATATAAGTGCGTCCACATCCCAGTACCGCACACATTAACCATGTGTAATGTGTACCGTAGAGGGTTGCAGGCATGGGAACCTGGGTATGCAGAAATGGGCCTAGGTGTTGTTTGGCAGAGAATCCGTAGGCCCGCCCCGTGGGAGGGATGTAGGTATAGCACATGCCTTTATCCCCACTAATGGTACAAAGCATCCACCAGATAATGCGGAAAGCAGGTTGGAAATATGTACAGCCCTATATCAGTGTCCTGTAGGCGATTCCCATGGATGGACATGTGTACGACCAAGATGGTACCCATAACTGGAAAACTGTCAGAATAACACAGCTGCAGTAAGGCATAGTACAGGAAATACAGATAGGGACTATATTATAAATACCCCAGACAAAGCCAGACCGTTGTGCGAATACTGGTGTAGCCATGAATATGGATGTTATGAGTGTCACTAATCATGCAATGGAAATAGTGGTCACCATCACTTACCGCACAGTCCGTAATGCCTAGGCAGCAATCAGCTAGGAAGGCACATCACTATGTGAAACGTAACAAGGGCAAAGGCTGAACGTCAGGGCGTGTACACATAATGACAACAGGTCAAGGGTATGAAGGAGCTAACCTGTCCAAAATACATGTACTGAACCAGTGATACCAGGCGGACAGGTGAGAAGAAAGACAGCAGGACAAATGTGCAAGCATGTATAAGTCATACCCCGGAAAATGTGAATGACAACGTATGCCCCGCGAAGGTCAATGTGGAAGGTAATCAGACACAAAGGTAAAGTGTTCCCCAGGGTGTCATGACGTGTCAACATAACAATTACCAGGCCCCCATAGTCGTACATGAGCCCCGCCACTGACGGAAAGTGCAAATACGACGCACACATATGGTACATGAAAGAACAATTAGTGTGGATAAGCAGATGTAGACCTGTGTGAGGAATACAACTGTCTGCGTGGGTGTGTCGTGCAAATACAAAGTAATGTCATGTGGTCTGTCATGCCGCCATACACTGTGTGTGTATTGTAGTCAGATAGTAGGTATGTTGTATCAGACACATACTCTGCAACTGCACAGATGTACGCAGACTGTGTAGAAGTATGCCTCATATGTTTGCTGTGTTCCACGTAACAGTAACAGTCCGGCACCCTCATGATAACTGACGACAGGAAACAACGACAAACATGCGATGAAGACACCAAATCAGACAGAAATGCCATACGCATGCATAACATATCACTGTGCCCACTATCAATGTTTCTAAGAGCAACATATCATGACTGGCCCTGAGTGTCCCACTATCACATAAGGCCTTGTCCAGATATACGCTCCTTGAGGTGGAGTGTTATGAACAGACACAGATACATGTGTGTGGAAACATTATTACCCACTGCAAGAAGATGAAATGTGCTGCAGTAGGAGGGGCAGTACTGTCCGCAGGTATGTGCTGAAATGAAATGCACATTAAACAGCAGTCTACATGAATTACCTATATTGGCGACACCTGCACAGATGATTATAGTGGGACATACACACGACCATGCACACAGCTCAGATAGACATACACACACCATAAACAGGCAATGATACACAAAGTCTATGGTGTGTACGAGTACAGTGACAGTACAGCAAGGATAGCTGTCTGCCAAGATATACAGCAGATGTCTGTAGGGTGTGTAACACCTCCCGGAACACGGACGTTGCATGGACAATGTTTGGATTTGCATCGTACCACATTGCTATGTGTAAGCTGTGCAAATATGCGATACATGGGACAGACAGCTGTCCATGCAAGAGCAGCACTATGGGCATAAAATATGTATATATATATATATATATATATATATATATATATATATATATATATATATATATATATATACATCGAGAGAGATACAGACAGACACATGTGGCAAGGCCGGTAGTGGAACCTACACATCACTACCCTATCACACCACAGCAGGACGCACGTAGAGAACACACTACGGAGGTCGCTAACCACAGCAGACACACAGGCAGTCCACTAGCTGCGTCTCAACATCCGCAAACACAGAGATGTCAGCAGGATATATGTGTGTTGCGAAGCGTCTAAAACCATAACCTACGAACCCATGTGGCTGGGAGCATAGACACACACACACACACACACACACACACACACATCTGGCAGGCATGGGAATTGACCTTACACCTACCTACCCTATTGCACGACAGTATGACACAATTACAGAACGCGCTACTCGGAGTACTGAACACAGCACTGTCAGAGGCATACGTCTAGGTGGGTGACATCATCCGCAAAGGAATAGACGCTGATAGCAAATGTATGTGTTGTGAGGTGTCTAAAAGCATCACTGTCTCCAGAGGCAGCTGGAAACACACACACACACTTGGAAGGGCCGGGAGTTGAACCTACACCTACCTAGATGAACACACTCCAGCATGATGCATTTACAGAACGTGCTACTGAGATTACTGAGCACAGCACTGTCAGAGGCATACTTCTAGGTGTGTGACATCATCCACAAAGGAATAGACGCTGCTAGTAAATGCATGTGTTGTGAAGCATCTAAAAGCATTACTGTCTCCAGAGGCAGCTGGAAACACACACACTGGGAAGGGCCAGGAGTTGAACCTACACCTACCTACATGGTCACACTACAGCATGATGCATTTACAGCACACGCTACCGAGATTACTGAGCACAGCACTGTCAGAAACATACTTCTAGGTGGGTGACATCATCCGCAAAGGAATAGATGCTGCTAGCAAATGTATGTGTTGTGAAGCGTCTAAAAGCATTACTGTCTCCAGAGGCAGCTGGAAACACGCACACATACACACTGGGAAGGGCTGGGAGTTGAACCTACACCTACCTACATGCACACACTACAGCATGATACATTTACAGAACGCGCTACCGAGATTACTGGGCACAGTACTGTCAGAGGCATACCTCTAGGTGTGTGACATCATCCGCAAAGGAATAGACGCTGATAGCAAATGTATGTGTTGTGAAGCGTCTAAAAGCATTACTGTCTCCAGAGGCAGTTGGAAACACACACACACTGGAAAGGGCCGGGAATTGAATCTACACCTACCTACATGAACACACCACAGCATGATGCATTTACAGAATGCGCTACCGAGATTATTGAGCACAGCACTGTCAGAGGCATACTTCTAGGTGGGTGACATCATCTGCAAAGGAATAGACGCTGCTAGCAAATGTATGTGTTGTGAAGCGTCTAAAAGCATTACTGTCTCCAGAGGCAGCTGGAAACACACACCCCACACTCACACACACACACACTGGGAAGGGCTGGGAGTTGAACCTACACCTACCTACATGAACACACTACAGCATGATGCATTTACAGAATGCGCTACCGAGATTACTAAGCACAGCACTGTCAGAGGCATACTTCTAGGTGGGTGACATCATCCGCAAAGGAATAGACGCTGATAGCAAATGTATGTGTTGTGAAGCGTCTAAAAGCATTACTGTCTCCAGAGGCAGCTGGAAACACACACACACACACACACACCACACACACACTGGGAAGGGCCGGGAGTTGAACCTACATCTACCTACATGAACACACTACAGCATGATGCATTTACAGAATGAGCAACCGAGATTAATGAGCACAGCACTGTCAGAGGCATACTTCTAGGTGTGTGACATCATCCGCAAAGGAATAGACGCTGATAGCAAATGTATGTGTTGTGAAGCATCTAAAAGCATTACTGTCCCCTGAGGCAGCTGGAAACACACACACACACATCACGCACACACTGGGAAGGGCTGGGAGTTGAGCCTACACCTAACTACATGAACACACTACAGCATGATGCATTTACAGAACGCGCTACCGAGATTACTGAACACAGCACTGTCAAGAGGCATACTCCTAGGTGGGTGATATCATCTGCAAAGGCAAGGATGCCGATAGGGAATGAATACAGAGTGAGCAGTCACACAGCATGTTACTATCCCAAGGTGGACGTACAGTAACACGGCAGTGCTGCACGCGGGAATTCTAACTATCTATGGAGCACTACATCACAAAATGGATACGGGATGCACCACAGACAGTATACCCTTTGAGAGAGCAACCAGTGTGTATGATGTAGGCATCCATTGTGGCATAGCAACTACATATAATTCACCTGGATGGCCACCATGGCTATGCAGGATGTCATTGGCCATAGCTACACACCTAGTATCAGACGTCAGTGCCGAATATACTGTGTGTCCATGCATGGCGTACTGGGCATGCTCACACACTTAGCATTTGCAAAGTGCAAACATGCATACACATGGAGTGTAATCATGAAAGGGAAGAGTGCGGAACGTACTGTGTGTCCACCTACACAACAGCAAACCGGGCATGCTCACACACTTAGCGGTTGCAAAGGGGAAACATACATGCACACAGGGTATACTCACAGAAGGGCGCAGTGTGTACTGTACTGTGTGTCCATCTACACAACTGCTTACTGGGCATGCTCACACACTTAGCATTTGCAAAGTGCAAACATGCATACACATGGAGTGTAATCATGAAAGGGCAGAGTGTGGAATGTACTGTGTGTCCACCTACACAACAGCAAACCGGGCATGCTCACACACTTAGCGGTTGCAAAGGGGAAATATACATGCACACGGGGTATAATCACAGAAGGGCGCAGTGTGCAATGTACTGTGTGTCCATCTACACAACTGCTTACTGGGCATGCTCACACACTTAGCATTTGCTACGCGCCGTCCAGCATGCAGACGGAGTGTACACACTGCAGGTCACAGTAAGGTAAACCTGTCGACACGCACAGGGTGGTCACACATGCAGTTACTCATACACACACAGATGACACCACAGGCGTCACGGGTGCAGGTCAAACATGTACACACTGCAGTGAACACTGTAGCTGCCATGCCAGCACCATGTCATCGGTGCAGCAGTAAGCCTCACGGTCCAACAAGAGCATGTGACATATGTCCACAGGTCTGTATAGCAGTGTACACCAGTTGTGCAGAGTACACATGTACTAACAATAATCCAACATGTGTGATGTAGTCCACCCATATCAGTATACATGGACAGGTCGGCTCCACACATACCACGGCCCTGACACAGCTGTGACACATGACTGCTGCTGTACTAGAGTGAACCAACGTCCGGATATGTCATACATGTGAATGTCTGGATGTGTGCATGGACTGCACACATGACACATACAAAGCCTGTGATGTACCACATGCATAACACTGGCAGACGTGGTGCTACACACACGAATGGAAGGTGGACCCATGTCTGTGGAATGCTCCAACTACAGGGTGTAGCGGTGTTGACTGTGACACATACCCTTGTATTGTTTGCCTGTGACAGCTGTGATACCATACCACAGTCCATGTTTTATGTATGGCAACACACATGTCAAAACATAGCAATGTATACACACATGGCAACAGGAGACACATGTGACACATGTACTGTGCATGGAGCAGCCATGCATGAGCAGTGGCCAATGTCCATAACATAGTTGCAACACCCTACCACATGCGTACCCATCATAGGGGCTGTTATATGGTGGCATAGAAACAGCACGTATGGAGGTATGTGTGTACATCATGTGTTTAAACACCTGTCTACATGCATGTGTGCAGGTGGTGACTCACAGGTGTGTCACACACCATCCTACCCTGCCATGTGCATACAGTATGCTATGTCGCTGTTACTTGACAGTGCTGACATAATGCATACCCAGCGGTCAGGTGTCATCGACTGTATGTCACATGGCAACTGTAACACCTACCACCTCCCAAGTGCATATATCGGCACATCTGCCAGATACAGTGTTGGTACACATAATGCACTACATACTGCTGCATGCCTGCACACGTATCATATGGCTGGTGTAGTATTCCCAGTACTGACATGTGTGCATGAATGTGTGCCCATGTATGCCACATATCGGGGGGAATATGTCCAACGTGCTACACATCCCTGTACATACCTCAGTATGGGGTGCATGGATTTGGATGGTGCAGTACATGCAACACGTTGTCTCTCCGTGTATACATGTGTGGTCACCACAATGTGTGTGTGTCGACATGTTTGTATGTCTGCTGCTTGGTGTGAGGGTGTATGCAAATATACTGTTGTGAACGGACACTAACCACACAGGGTGACCATCCCGTACTTGTGCTGCATTGCACAACCCTGTCGATGCCATAGGTGTGAGCCATACTGGCCACCTGTGCAAGTCCACCCCTTGTGACATGACATGTGGGTGCATAGTATTGTGAGGGTGCTGACCACACAGGCAGGTGTCCCCATCTGCACACTATGGGGTGTGCGTCATAGTGGTGTACACCCCGCAATTGCGACCATATTCCTGTAATGTTACAGGGTCCTACTGCTGCACAGCGTGCCCCACAGCTGACAAGTGACACCTGAAGTCAGTGGCCAGCACGCTGTGTACGACACCTGCACCATGTCACCATACCTGTAGTGTGTCCTGCTATGTATGTGACGTCTCTGTCCACTGTAGCCTGTGGCACTGACCACATGTGTCAGGTGCAGTATATGTGCGGACATGTGTGTCATGTAGGTGTCCAGGCAGGTTGCGGGTACATGTAGTATGCTGCTATTGCCCGATGTGCCTGTGGGTAATCTACAGCTACACGTGGGGGACCGATAACAGTGCTCCCTGTAGGCACATGCGAGTACACCATAGGAGGGATTCAGGTTATCAGACCCAACATGGTGCTACACATGTAACCGTCACACATACCGTGAACACATCACAATGCATGCTGCACCTGCACTACATGGTATATCTGCTGCATGTTGACAGTACACAACCCACGTCACATACGCATCTGTCAGTTTTCATACACAACCACTGCAACATACATATCCCACGCAATGCATACACAGGTATCACATACACCTCTCACTATCCTGTCCACTCTGTGCATCAGAATATATTTGCATAACCCTGCACCAATGGTGTGGATGACAGGGATGTGGCAGAGGCTTCATCATATGCACAGGGTGATATGTTTGCCAGGGGCATAGGCTGCACCAATGGATAACATCATGTGTGTGTGTAAGGGCCGGTGAGTTTACTGGACATGTCTGTGCAGAATGCATGTGGATGTGGTGGAGCCCTACAGTTGTGTCTGCTGTGTGGGGGTATGTGTGTACACAGTTCAGCCATATGTGATGCCTACACGGGGTATAATTGACAGCCCCAGACTGTACAGTGCAGGTTGTACAGCTCACTGTGTCCGTCCGCAGCCACGTGACCTGTGCCTGCCTGGGGTTGCGGGCACTACCAGGTGGAGGTATAGAGTGGCTACTGTCCGATGACACATGTCCGCTGGAACCGTGTCCATGATGGGACCAGCCAGGGCCACGTCCACGTGGCCTGCTGTGTCCTGGTGTGGACAGTGCAGCACCAGCTGCACTGTTACTGCTACCGGCACTATGTGAGTGGCCATGAGAGGTGGCACGCGTCGACCTACACAAGGTGGTGTTGCTGGCCTCATGCGTGTCCTACGCCTCACCCCTACCAGGTGTTCCAGCACAGACAGCTCACGCTAACGGATTGCCATGCCTCGGTCGAGGATTCCAACCATTTCACCTAATCGCCTATCCAGTACATTAGCAATCTGCTGTTGAGCATTCGCCAATGACTGGATGTTGCCATTTAGGGTACGGATTGCAGCCCTCTGCAGCCTCTGCCCTTCTTGGTTCTGCCATTCTGCACATGACTGTGCCGCCATTACAGTCTGGAACATGCGTCTGGTGATACCAGCTGCTGTGCCCTGTACTGCAGGTGCATGTCTGCCAGAGGTCCTCCTACGAGCAGCACCAGCCACATGCCTGTGTGGCACATCACCAGTCATTACACTGGCAACATGGTGTGTAGTCACACCTTCTGTAGCCACCACACATTCCTGTTCAATGCCAACAGACGCTGACTGTCCTTCCTCTATGGGCAACGGTGATGTGGTATGTGTTGGCATCAGAACCGTGTGCGGGGATGAGGGGGACATAGGTGTGATGGTAACCAATGGCGCAGATTCTGCCCCTGACAACCCTCCCTGTACCTCATGCATATGGTCATCACCGCTAGTATCTGTGGGGACACTAACATCAGATGGACCACAGGAGGGTAACGCACCTACACCACCTGTGAATGCAAAGACATACTCTAAGGTACATTGCACAAAGACACACACACAGACACACACACAGACACACACACAGACACACCATGCATGTGATATTTCAGATGGCATGCAGCATTCCTGCACTACAGCACAGGGAATGCAGCTCAGACATTAATAGTGTTAGTATGCATACCACCTTGGGGTGCACACTACATCAAGCAGGTGTCATATCAGTAGGCATGCAGTACACACAATCATGGTAGTTTGCATGCATCACCGTGATACACCATGTGGCCACAAACACATTAACAGTACATATGGCTGACGTTACCTTGACATGTAATCCGCTGACATGTGCAGTAACATGTATACATGTGTGACACAATGGTGTCCCGCCACATGCACCACATCATAATGGGCTTCACAGTGCAGTGTTGTGTGTACAGCTTACAGATAGAATGCATGTTTAGCAAATATGTATGTGCAGGTGTGGTTAGTGTGAGCCGTGTACATAGCTATACAGTGTGGAGTACAGGCACTGTG
Organism: Protopterus annectens; assembly: GCF_019279795.1. NCBI lineage: Eukaryota > Metazoa > Chordata > Ceratodontiformes > Protopteridae > Protopterus > Protopterus annectens. Next base: position 1,179,771,362 of record NC_056726.1, on the reverse strand, counting down.
CCACTGCATGGCAACCTGATGCATGTATGTTGCTGTGCAATGCATAACATGGACGCATTGCATTGCCATGACTGCAACACAGTCATGCTGTTCCACAGCATGTATATGGTAGACATCGGTGACACCTCCGGTGGCTGCAGACAGGCATTCCGGTCGTCCGGTGTAACACATCAAATGTACAGGTGGTCCACTACGGCTATGATTGCACTATGTGTGGACAATGTGCAACGGGGTCTATCCACATCAGACGTACTGTGTGGTAACATGCCTGTGGCTATCACCCATGGCCATGTGTGAACGGGTCTTAGACAATGGTGTGTGATGGGCATCTTGTACACATGTCTGTGGTGTCCCATGTGACATACACCCATACATGTCAGAGGTGTCACAATCCACAGGGCTATGCAGACAACAGTGTGGATGTTTGTTATGTTGTGTGTAGGTCATGTGATGGTGTGACAATATTGCAGACAGAACACCACAAGCTTGGGACATGTCAGGTGGCGTGTCACAATGTGTGCACACAATGCAGGGGCATATGTCACATTGGTGACACCTGTGTGCTGCCCAGATCACTGCTCACTGTGTGGTACTGTGTGTGTACCACGAATGTTGTTCCAATGCATACTACATATGCATCCATTGTAGAACACCTCCACCGTTGTATGCATAGCTGACCACACATATCACATTGACAGGTACTGTGGTTTCATGCCGGTGTATAATAACGGTTGTATCTACTGCACATGGATGGCATGTGTGTGTCTGGTGGTGCAACCTGTATAACGTGACTGGAACAAAACCCAGGTGTGCATGTTATACCTGGCCACATGGCAAATAACTCTACACTGTAACTTGCCTGATACTGACAACAGTCTCACCTGCGATGGACCCATGTCTGTGCGACATGCCAGAGGTACATGTATAGGGGTGACACAACAGTATAAACATTATCCATGACTGTATGACAGCCACAGTTCGCACTGTGCATGTGACATCATGTACCTGTGTGAGAGCATATGGTATGCACACGTCTGCATACACAACGTAGCATACTGTAGTATGCGTCTTGTGTGCCCATATACCTGGCATGTGTTGTTACTTTACATGATGTACAGTGACACCTGCAACTACAGTGGATATCATACTCATACGCAGGACTGACTTACCAGGCAACTCCAGACTCATTGGTTGGGAGACACCCACCTCCACGATGGCGGCTAGTGTTTCTGCATGCTGTTCCCTGGGTGTCCCCAGACTGGCCAGTAGCTCCTCTGTGTGTGTGAGTAGGGGCTGGGTTGGTGGCCCACCACCTGTTCCACCTTGTTCTCTGGCAATTACAGTGGCACGCTGTTTCGCATGCCGTATGACGTCCATGCAGTGTCGGCGTACCTGCTGGTAGGTGCGGTTGTTGCCACCCACATCATTCACCCTCCTGCGTATATCCTGCCACAGGTCATCCCGCTGCTGCGCTTGCTGTGGCACATGGCTGAACAGCACGTCATAGTTGTCATGAAGCAATGGTATGATGACTTCATCCTCCTGGCGGCTGAAGGCTGGAAGTCGTGAACGTGGCATTATCTGTAAGACATAATGATGGTGACAGGTCACATTCACACTGATGTACTGGCATACCGCTGAACATACATTGCTATGACATGTACGACATCTGCACAGTAATCTCTGAGATGCATCATGACACTGACACAGCTTACGTGTTTTCTGTCACACCTGTCACACCGTTATGCAGTGGATATCATATCATATCTCTGTGTCAACTCATCACACTGTACATACTCCATGTAGATGGTAACTTGCTGTGGACATGTGTACCTGCCTGCACCTGTGTTCTTACCAATCTGCACTTGGCCCGATGTGTCCACAGTACTACTGTTCACCTGGATGCTGTGTATATGTCACATAGCATCACAGATGCAGCCGTTATGGACGTCAGCAGTGGCACTGCACACATACACATGGACACCTGTACATGCATGTGTTTTGCCATATACATCTACTCAGCACTGTACGGGTGTTGAACATCCTGCCACGGCCCAACTGTATTGCACATGTGATACACATGGGACAATGTCTAATCATATGACATTTGCAGGGATGGTCAAACATAGCATGTGCGCGCACGTTTTACATGCTGTCACACAACAATTGTGACACCACAAGGTGCATCAGTGCCACATTACTGATCCAGTCAGTTGATAGTGTATGTGCCATGTGGCCATCGCACCATGTATGACTGTGATGGCACGTGCAGCCTTGATGGACAGGGTTGCATGGTATTGCAGGGTATATCACATATATGGCACAGGGATGTGTCCAGCCTGTGAAATACCAGTATTGGGACGGTGGCTGTCGATTCCATATGTCATTTATATGGGTATATGGACATGTCGCATGTCCATCATCATGGTGTGGACAATGTTCTTCTGCAAGGTAGGCAGCATGCTGCATGGTGGGGGTGTGTATGGTGCATGCTGGTATCGCACATCCATGCATAAACATTACCCCTGACAGGTGCTATGTGCTGTAATATTGTTCAACACAGTGCTGTATATGCCCACACGGTGATATCCCGTGCACATGGATGGTACCCCGACCTGACATGGGTACCTCATATGTCTACATCCAGTGCCTGCTGTCACCACCATGTTGGTGGGTGCACCGCACAGCACCATCCCTTCCACAGTGACCATGGTGTTGAGCACAGCCTAGGTATTCATTTATGGGGACAGGGATGTTCACATAGCGGTGGCAATGCTGGTATCATCCATCAGACCATACACTTATGACACACACCTCACACACACAGCCCATTCAGTATGTTGTTCACAACACTGACACAGCTATACTGCTAGGCCAGGTCCATTCCCAGCCGTACATACACAGATGCATAACATTTCTCTCTGTGGCATGGGCTACAATGACGGTGGGGTTCAACACATACCGTGTTCGACTGTAGCTGGCGCTGATGTTCTGTGCACATGTCAACACATTAACCCTGTTCTACTGTAGCCAGTGGTGATATGCTGTGCACATGTCAATGCTGCACATTGTGTTGATGTCTGTCTGTCAACAGGTCACTGGTGGAACACGCAAGGGTATTTGTAATCAAATATACATGCTGCCCTGTACAGCTGCACTGCTAACATCTCAGGTGCTAATGTGTCATGGACATTGCCACCCATACTCATCACCTCTTGTGGGTTGCTATTATCCAACACCCTATTTGTATTGTATGTTCAAGCTATGCACCTGTGCAGGACATGTGAGCATGTAATGCTACTGCCTTTGAACCCATTGCACAACATGTCACACAGGTACACTGGCAGTCATACACTTCACAGCTTGCTGAAGGTACGACAGGTGTTGTACACACTTAACACATATCCTGTGGGACATGGTCGTATGTACAGGCATGTCCAACTGTCACGTACCAGTGCTACCCCTATATGACGGATATGTCGTACATGTGGCACTACAGCGACTGTCACATGTACTCGTGCAATATCCCCCTACCAACATACAGCGGTACTGCCTGTGGGAGATGTGCTTCTGCATCCATGCTGTGCCCATAGCTGTCAGTTGTACATCATTACGTGCAACGTACCTCATTTGGTGTTCTAACTGGTGCATGTTCATCACGGCTCCACATTGGAAGGGACTGCCACACAGTCATTGTTGTACACAGTTTACATGCCAGCCATGGCTTACTAGATGGGAATCATTGTAATTCATTGGGATATCATATTTATACATTGGAGCAGCATATTCCAGCCATCATATACCCTTCCTAGATGACACTGTTAGTCAGCCAGTAGTAGGTGTTCTACGATCTGCACATTAGTCACACAGTACGAGGGCTACTGTTACCCATTCTGGGGACATGGTGCTGACAGCTGTGGATGGGGGTGATGCTGTCGACAACCATGACTGCACCTGACGGTCACGTCTGGATGGGTAACATTCACAACACACACCTACCATCACGTAGTACCACATCATCTACAACAATGGACATTCCTGCAAGAACAATGTATGCAATATGTCTGTATGACCACTGTAGGAACCACTGGTGGCCCCCAGCATGGCAGCCAACATCACCAGTGTAAATCCCGCAGACTCATGGGTTACACCATTCACAACATACCAGTCACGGATGACTCTGTTGTGAATCACAATGCAGTTCCGCACATCATGTTACACAAGGCATCATGCAATGAGATATTGCGGACGGGTGAACACCTCTGCAACTCAACATACGCACACATGACACATCACCTGGTACAATATATCTCTCATACATCATGTTATTGTGACTGCCCTGTGATGGCAATACACAGACTATGTGTACTGGGACATGCAATGGCTCACCGGTGTTATAGCCCTCTGGGTGTGTGTCTAGCCATGGTGTACAGTTGGCAGTGGTCTGGACACAGGAACACTGTACATTGACCTACTGTGTCACTGCAACAGTTGCCTATGCTCCTACTGTTATTGTACAGGCATGTGGTATCTGACCGCTATGACAGTCCAGGTCAAACACAATGCTGTGGCACTCATGACCTGCAGCCGTTGGCCTGGGGTGTAGAGCACACATGTACATCTTCACATGCTATACTGCCTCTCTGGTAGTTTCACATAACTGTCACCGGCAGGGCTGTAACTGGCAGGCATGGCATGGGGTCATGTGGAACAATGCTTGCATCTTCCACTGTGATGCACACAAGCGAGGCACACACACTATTGTACCACTCACATATCTCTGGGACTGGGACCTGCCTCCATGCTCTGCACAGCACACCTGCGATTATGGATTGTACACGGACCATACCTTCCAGGCACATACCTGGACCGGAACACCCACAGATGAGGGGTTCACACATCACACAGTGTTTTGCACACATCCTGGATAGTTGCTTAACACAATGCATCATAGGTGCTCCATGTGCAGATAACCATGTTTGTGACCGCTATACACATTGTAACACGCGACAGAGTCGACAGTGTACACCACAGGTTACATACCGTCTGTGTTGTTATAGTGTACATTGGGCCTCAGACAGCTACTACTGCTGTGTGCTGACAGTAACCCACACTTCCCTGGGATAGACACCCATGTACCTACACATGCTTGGTCATGCACTCCGCTCAGCTGGATGAAACAATACACAACACATACCATACCTACACTACCCTTAGCATGAACACTACCTCCATGTGACTGGTGTGACACACCTGGGGTTATCCCCTCTTTGGTGGATTCAACACATATGCTACACGGCCTTGCTAGCCACACCCTGGAAACACACCCATCACAGCATACACGGAACATGTGTACTACAACAACTACTACAGACGTCTGCTGACAGCAGTTGTTAACATCATGACACCCAAGCAGATGGACACTGCACATACATATGCTGACACATACCACAGTGCACTTCAGTAGCATGTACAAAATTGCAGGAATCATGCTATTCCACACAGAGACATGGCGGTACTGACCAGTTCACAGACGCCACTGTGGTGGTCATGTTCCATGCACATATGATGTACAACCACATGTACAGGCTGTTGCACAGTGGTGTACATTCACATGTGTGGGGTGCATCACTTGTCAGCCATGGTGGGTCCTCGAGGTCCATCAACACATAATCCAAGGCTAGCTACCTAAACATGACTGCCGCACGTTGCGGTGTGGGGCCTCAGGCATTGTGGTGGTATGTCAGTATTCTTTGGCAACATCCACATCTGATGTCACATACAATAGTCACCCAAGCATTGCAGACCGAGCTAATGTTGGCAACGTGCCAGGCGATGGCGTACTTATCGACAATACACCCTCTCACTCACTACAGGGTCGCAATCCATACATGGACATCGTAGTGTCCCTGTGGTCACATACACAGTACTGACTTGCACACAATATGTCCTGGGACACTGGCCCAATGTCACCTTCCAATGTCCCTGGCTGTAATGTCCCACCAACCTGTTCGGTATATGTCTCCGCACCAGGCCACTATATTCACTGCTAGCCTTTTGTCGGACATTGTGGACCCTGACTGCCGCACAGGGGCATTTATCGCACTACACACAGGTGGCACTGCATTGCACGAGTGGGACTATAGTCATACACCAATGACTGGACCATTCTGCATGGCAATGGGGCACATCCTCAGGAACGTGATTCCCACACACATTGATGGCCTCCAGTCCTTTCCTAACACCTGTGTTGGGCTTGTGTATGCCACAGCAAGGCACATACACATGCTGGCCACCTGTCATACAGTTGCATGGGCAGTTGAGGATGGTACGGAGGCCGACACATCATACGTTGTCCTCACATTGCCTTTCATCACCATTCCACATTCTGGTATTGACAACATACACATCCACCTGCACATCATACCCTGTGTCTCAGGATGTTATGCTATGTGGCTCATGGACAGTACACACAGTGGTGCCAGCATACCATAGTACCTACTACATGTCGGGTACATATTGCATTACACAGTCCTCTGTCATAGGGCCACTCATGTTCACTATATGCTTACATACAGAACATGCTGTCACAGAGTACTGTCCATGCCTAGATTTCCCACACCTACATACCAAGCACCATTATTGCTCCACCAGCTCATACTGATACCAACCATATGGGTGTCAGTGTGGCGGATACTTCATATGAATATCATGGCATCAGGATGCATGACACATGGTGCATGCACATCACCTTTGCATAACAATATTCACCCACTGATTATCACATGGATAGTGGTCCTGTACATACATATCACATTGTACATGGTTGCAGTACACACATATGCCACACAGAGTCATGTGGTTACCGTATTCCACTGTGGCATGGATATCCTTCTGCAAGGCCACACCTATCTGCACTGTGTGTGATGCTGGTACATAGGTAGCCATTGCACCTGTGAACTACACACATCTACACACAGTCAAGGGTACAATACCACATTTATGGTGTACCTTCAACAACAGCTACAGCTTTACATGACACAACATTGACATGCCACGATGTTTACTGGGCTCAGACAGTTTACATATGCGGCTGACATATGGACAACACATCTGTACACATCTGCATACCACATACTCAGGGGTGTCTTCTGCTCTGACATGGCCCATGTCCTCCACATTAGTGATGCATATACTCCTCATACATGACATCTGCGGTGGGCAGTGTGAACAAAATGCTCCTGGATATGTGCACACATGCCACACTGCATGGGCTGGGCTTCTGTGTTACTTCCACGAACACAACACACACCATGCTGTGGAACATAGGTCTTGTGTACATCCTGCAGGGACACACAGTAGCACTGTTCATGTGATACCTCCCTTGCTGTTTGTGTGACACATGGTCCTGGTACCACCACAGCAGCGGTACTGTGTAGAGGTGCAGTTGACACCTGCCTCTGCTGTTCGCAGGACACTACCATGGAGAGGTGACACTACTGTGCACACTGCACATGTGCTTACACATGGACCTGCCAGATTGCATTGTTGCCCACTGTGCACCTGTGCAGCTACTACAAGTCCTTTGGGCATGGTTACTTGGTGTCCCTTACATTTAGACTAGCTATCATGCTACTACTCTGTCCCATACCTACAGGCCATATGTATCCTGTTATTGTACATACCAATAGGCAATACCTGTGTTATGCATGATATGCCTGTGATACTGTGTATGATATCTGTCATATCTACCTAGACAAGTTTACATTACACATATTTCACATAGTATCCCCTAATGCAGGTCATACTTGCACGCCGGCCACACCTTACATATGACATCAACGGTATATGCTCATACACATGCGTGCTGTGACAGTATACATACATGTACTATCCCCTGCTATGGCACTTCCTTGTTGGACATCCACTGCCAGCAACAGCGTGTGGTATGGCATTGTTCTCTTTAATGCCCTCCTGTGGCATCCCTTGTGGTGTCTCCGCTGTGTTCATGATGTCCCACTGCTGTACACACGGTGTCTACAAGCGTTGGTATGCTCAGCAAGATATCACTACATAACTACCTTTCACCACTTTCTGCATTACGGACAAGTGTAATTAATTATAACCACCATTCACATACAGTACAGCTTATTAATACAGATCATGCGTTACACAACCTTACATATCGTGTGTTCTACATACCTTGTTGGTGTTTCGTTCCGTGTATCGTTTTTCCGTTTCCTTTCATTTTCGGTAGTACAATGCTGTTTCGGTATGAGCATACGGTTTGAATATCCTGAGAGTCGTCCTTATATACGTCGATACCTGCAACATGTGGATTCATTCCACCAATTGCTGTTCCTCAGTGAGTAATTACGTGCATATCACCTGTGCATCTACTCCATTCGGAAATTACGTGTCGATACTGGGGTATAATTGGATTCTCCACCTGGGCGTTGGCTATTTGCCCTACCTTCGTGGAGATGGTCTGTATTGTGTTATGTTATGTGTAACTGCAACTGCTATGTGTAGCGACAAGTATATTTTGAAGTCATGTCACCCGTAGATTGTGTGTGACAGGTGTAGTATTTGGTTTGACATGTGGGGGTACCTGTCCTGCCGATGAATGATAACGGAGTATTGCATTCAAAACTGTAATATGGCTGTTGTATTCCTTTATACAATGCATGCAAGTATGCATCCGCCTTTAATTGTGTCTCCCACGCAATATGTTGTGGTTATGCAGATGTCATTGACTGACTGTATGTTTGGGCTGCTATTACGGTTTGTATTCCTTTAATATCTACGGTGGGGGATATAGGTGGTTGTACGTGACGGATCCGGGTTGTGGGCCTTGCATCTCTACATAGACAGTATAGTTGTCTGTGTGCTCCATCCCTACTTGGAGAGGTAACAGTTAATAGTCTTTTGTTATGGGAGTGTAGGTTGGGCTGTTGTTAATTGGTTCCAATATCGTCTGCAGTTGGCCTTGCTGCAGGTATACCCCCGTAACTTCTGTGGTATATCAACGGCTATGTGTACATGAGTGATTATGTGCATATCACCTGTGCATCTACTCCATTCGGTAATTACACGTCGATACTGGGGTATAACTGTATTCTCCGCCTGGGCGTTGGATATTTGCCCTACCTTCATGGAGATGGTCTGTATTGTCTTATGTTATGTGCAACTGCATCTGCTATGCATAGGGACAAGTATATTCTGCATTCAAGTCACCCGTGGATTGTGTGTGACAGGTGTAGTATTTGGTTCAACATGTGGGTGTACCTGTCCTGCCGACGAATGATAACGGAGTATTGCATTCAAAACTGTAACATGGCTATTGTTTGCATTTATACAATGCATGCAATTATGCATCTGCCTTTAATTGTGTCTCCCATGTGATATGTTGTGGTTATGCAGATGTCATTGACTGACTGTGTGTTTGTGCTGCTATTACGGTTTGTATTCCTTTATTATCTACAGTGGGGGATATTGGTGGTTGTACGTCACGGATACGGTTTGTGGGCCTTGCATCTCTACATAACCAGTATAGTTGTCTGTGTGCTCCATCCCTACTTGGAGAGTTAACAGTTAATAGTCTTTTGTTATGGGATTGTAGGTTGGGCTGTTGTCATGTGGTGTCGGTATCGCCTGCAGGTGAGCTTGATGCATGTATACCTCCGTAACATCTGTGGTATATCAACGGTTATGTGTACTTGACAACTATCCCTTGTCATTCTGTCCCAGATATTTGCAGTCATTGTGGTCCTGTTGTTGGGATAGCCTGTTTGCCAGTGGTTGCCACATATTCAGATGGGAATTGATTGTTTGACACTTGTAGAACACACAGAGGTGTTTACGGGCCAACACGTGGCCACGGTCAGTACTGAGGTAGCACATACATATTTCCGCGATACATACCTATTGCTGTGTGACTTTGCCAATGTATCATATTGCATGTAACATATCAGTGTCGTGCATACAGGCATGACTATTAGATACATCCTTTCCATTTCTTATGGGGAATATTCCTGTGCTACCATCTGGGACATATTCACTTTGTATTGTTCTATGTCACGACACACCTAGCCAGGGTGGTGCTGTCACTACTACTCTGGGACTAGTAGTGAACATATGCCTGAGGCTAATTTACCGTATGCCTACACCTAATATTCTGCTATGCCTCTAACTTGGCACCAACATACACATGTTGCAGACACACACACATTACACTCACACAATGATGCACACGGCACCCTCAGCGCACACGTACACATACTACGGCACTCACGGGGACGGTTGCACACAGTACCTACGTAGACTGCAACACCGGCGGCGGTGTCTACCTCTCCCTTCATATCATCATACTATTACACGCGCATGTACTGTTACAGTACTGTGTTCTGGTGGTCTTTCAGCCTCGCGGTTATGCATATCGGTATGTTACACGTTCCACGGTCGGCGGTATCCTCTTATTTTGAACCTCCCGGATGTTCAGATTGTCGTTGCACTATGTATACTATGTACAGATATCGCAGGTTACATCTCAGTCACCTTATATCCCTCTAATTCCCTGTCTTATCTGTATTATATATATGTATATGTGTACATATTTATCTATATATATATAGAATATATATATATATATATATATATATATATATATATATATATACATATATATATACATATATATATATATATATATATATATATATATATATATATTTATATGTATACATCTTGCGGTGAACGTGGCAGGTACACAGCAACGCCATATGCTGTAGGACTCACGTACTGTTCAGGTGTTGGTGTTACATGTTCCACTGGCTGTTGGGTTTACAGTGTTTGGGGGCTGCCTATGTTGGAGTCACACATAAGGCCACCCATACATTACACTTTACAGGTGGTCATGTTTGTGTGCCGTCCATTTCACTGTGTGTGCAGGTGGGGAGGTGTCAGTCCATGGGGCCTACGCTGTCAGAGTATGTGCTATACGTTCCCTCTTTGCCAAGGCGTAGGCATATTGGGTACGCCTCCGTCTGCCTACTGGGACTGGCACAGTGTGTTCCTGGTCTGGAACCCTCTGTGCCTGGACTGGCCTTGGAATTGTGGTGGGCTTTGTGGCCCTTCACCATTATGTCCCTGCAGCAGCTGCTTCCGCAGGATCATATTATGTAGCATGGCACATACTATGAATATGTGGGCACATGTGCCTGGAGAGTACTGCAAGGCTCCACCAGATGTATCCAAGCACCGGAACCATGATTTCAGCATCCCAACACGCTCTATGATTATTCTGGTTTGTGCGTGTGCCTCATTATGGCATTCTTGCATGTGTGTGTGTGCATTTCTGATGGGAGTCATCATCCACGGCTCCAGTGCATAGCCAGCATCCCCCACGAGATGGCCTTGTGGGATGTCCCCCCTGACAAATACCTGATACAGCTGTGAGGCATGCCAGATATGGGAGTCGTGGTAACTTCCAGGGCTGCCAGCACACACATCCATGATAATGCCCTGGGTATTGCACATGACCTGGCAATTGATGGAGTGGAATCCCTTGCGGTTTATGTAGCGTCTACCCTGCTCGCCAGGTGGTGACTTGATTTGTATGTGCATACAGTCTATCGCACCCAGTACCTCTGGGTATTGTGCCACATGATGGAAGTGGTGCATATTGCTAGCCAAATCCTCCTGAGATCTGGGGAAGTATATATGCTCATTGGCATGTGGTAACATGGCATCCAGGAACTGGTGTAGTACACTGGATGCTGATGCCTGTGAGATGCTCATTATATCTCCAGTTGGCCTTTGAAAGGTACCTGTGGCCAGTATTCGCAAGCTTACACATACCTTTGTGCCCACTGGGATGGGTTCCCCTCTGTTGTTTCTTGTTCTCAGGCGTGGCCGGCAGAGCTCCACTATTTGCTGTAACATGTCCCTGTCCACCCTGTAACGCTCTACTATCTCCAGGTCATGTAGCCCCTGGTAGGTTACCCTTGGTCTGAACACTCTCCTTCTCCTCCGAGGCCTGCGGTGGTTGTCGGCATCCTCCTCCACAACACTGTCTGTCTCTAACACATGCTGATGGATCACAGCTACGGCAGCACCCAACATGTACATTTTAAAAGTTCCCCGTGTGTTTACACCTATGGTGCGGCATTTGGGAATACACGGCTGTGTGTTGTGTGCATTCACACTTTATACTATTGTGCTGTGCACACCGATGATGTCATAGGGTGTGTTTGTACGGCCGTATCTAAGGGTTATCTTCCATGTTTTACCGATGGAACTACAACGGTGTTGCCTTTGGTGTTGCATTACTCTTGCCTGCCATGGATTACCTTTCGACCTTCCCTTACTATTTCTGCATGTTGCACCTACCATTTTCTGGCATGCATCCTGCAGAGCACTGTCATTTGTACTTTCATGGACATGGCATATCATGCGTTTTGTGTGCTACTGCCATTGTGCTGCCTGTCTGCTTTGCTCTGCTGTGTCAGGTCTTCTATCTTTGCAATCTGCTACCTCCCCTACTTTCTTTGCATTCATATGCCTCCACTATCCCGTCTTGCAGTTTTCTGCATGCAGAGTTGTCAGCTGCCACCGATTGGCCTTCGTGGGTTGATTAGTGTTGATTGCTCATTAGTACTCCAATTACACTTCTTCCACATTTCCTTATATTCTTCACATCACCTTCCTGTTTCAGATATTGTTTGCGGGGCTTGCGTCACATGACTAGGTTCCGGGAACATTGTCATCCTCGTACACATGCACTTTTGCGCGCATTGTGTGCTCTCAGCTAAACTATTACCCCACACCCCGGTCCTGCAGCTTTGATTTGCGATGTACAGCCCCAGTTTGCTGTGCTCCAATGTGCTTACTGCTATGGTGGCACACCCCTCTGCAGATGTCATGTATTCCCTATGAGCCACTCCTCGGTGTATTACCGCTGCGCTGTTTGGTACAACCTTACTCCGGCGGGGAATTTGCGATTCAGTATTATCTGCCTCATTTGCATGGCATTGACTACTAATTCATAGTTACCATGCCGAAGACTGCCGTGAGTCCTTGGCAACCCTTGCACCGTGGTTGTGGCGTTCCATGCATACCATGGTGTATTATGCTGTGAACCTGATGTCTATTACGATGCTGTTTTATAACATTGTTATATTATTTCATTATGTTGCACCTTCCGCACACATGTCCTGCGGTTCTGATGTGAGTTACTGTGGACATGCCATTTAAGTTGTTATTTACGTGTTGTGCATGTCTTCTTTTGCCATTGTCTGTGTATTTCGCCATTGGCATATGTTAACAGTGTGATACCTGGGTCTGACACTCTTCCATTACTCCGATGTTATGTTTGTGGAAATGTAAACTGTTTTTTTTGGTTTACATTGCCGTGGGCTTATGCTACGCCTGCACCACTTCGTGAATCACTGTATCCCTTCATTTGCATGGTGACACACCGCACATAGGGTGTTTAGCATACCTACGCCGGGGGCTGCGCAGATCTGGCGTACGCCGATAGTGCACGTGGAATTGAATCGTACCTGAATCGCTCGGCGGCCATATTTGGCATTATAACGCCTACGCTATGCGTGCGCCTGGCGCAAGGTTCATGAATCCTGCGGAGAGCCAATATAATGTGACATGCAAGACTGATGTGTTCTATAAAAGCCACAGAATGTTGATCAGGAAACCTTACACCAGTAGCATATGTTGATATTTTGTGTTAGGCCAATTTAAATCCTAAGAAATGTATAAAGCATGGTTCATTTATACAATGGGACAAAAAGTAAAAAAAATAAATAAATATCTTAGGAAGTAGTACTGCCTGAGCAACTGTAGTCTTAATCTAAAGGATGGCATTTCTCCTTCCAAAATTCTACCATTTTGTTTAGAGGCCATTGGTTCTCAAGTTCAATAGCAAGCTTATAGATGATGTTTGCACTGATGCATGCATGTACTATTTTTATTATAATTTATTTTAGAGTGAACAGATTGATATTTTTTATGGACAGGTGAGTTAGATTTTAAAGACAAGGAATCTAATGAGTGGTAATTTTGCCACATTTGCTACTTAACAGATACTTTAAGGATAACTGTCTTACTTCACATATTAGCTCTTCCACCACCATTGATCAGTTTGTCACAGAAAGAAAGTCTTCACAAACAGAAGCTCTCTCATCACCCAGCATATAAGTCATAAATCCCTCATCAGGAACTGGTACAATACTGAGAACAGCAACAGGTTTTGAAGTCTGTCTTAATAACTTTAGCTTACCTAAGCTGCCAAACCCATTTATTCCTGTAGTGGGAGTTTTCATGACTCTTTTCCAGTGAAACAGATATTTTATTAAGAGACATCAGATGGGGCAGTTATAGTCTTTAACTGTTCAAACAAGTGAAGACTACAAGTTGGACAATAAGCCTTCTGCAATAGATAAATCTGATTAGATATCATATGGGTCTGAATCAAAGATGTTTTATCAA